>NC_137817.1:57803756-57894526 GCF_963921795.1 Nannobrachium achirus | reverse complement strand
GACCACAGCCAACAGAGTCAAGGTTGAACTCTGTGTTTACGTGTCCACTGTCGAGGCAAAGCATTTCCAAGCATCTCATTAGCATAACGAGTGCCATTTAAACAGGGTTCTACTGTACCATCTCATTAGCATAACGAGTGCCATTTAAACAGGGTTCTACTGTACCATCTCATTAGCATAACGAGTGCCATTTAAACAGGGTTCTATTGTAGGCCTACCTGAGTTGAAGACCAAGGTGAACATCAGCATCGATATTGGATCCATGTCTGTCTGGACGTCTGTAGAGCTGTGATGATGTAAACCACAGGTTAGTCTTTACTGAACTGAACTCTGTTCTATATGTCCTCTATAGTCTTAAATTAATAACTCTTAATGTCCTCTATAGTCTTAAATGAACAACTCTTAATGTCCTCTATAGTCTTAAACGAACAACTCTTAATGTCCTCTATAGTCTTAAATGAACAACTCTTAATGTCCTCTATTCTTCACTGAACAAGTCTTAATGTATCCTATAGTCTGTCCTAAATTAATGAGCCTTAATGTCTCCTATAGTCTTAAATTAACGAGTCTTAATGTCTTCTAGTCTGCACTGAACAAGTCCTAATGTCTCCAATATTCACTGAAGGAGTCTTAATGTCTCCTAGTCTTAAATGAACAAGTCTTAATGTCTCCTAAAGTCTTAAATGAACAAGTCTTAATGTCTCCTATAGTCTTAAATGAACGAGTCTTAATGCCTCCTAAAGCTTAGTCCTCACTGAACGAGTCTTAATGTGTCTAATAGTCTTTACTGAACAAGTCTTAATGTCTCCTAAAGTCTTAAATGAACGAGTCTTAATGTCTCCTATTAAGGTCTAAAGCTGGTTGCACACTGCTGTGTTTTTTTTTCAGTAATAAATCTACGTCACTTTAAGGGTTGTTTCTTTCCGATTTTCGCAACTGTCACCACTGGGTCCCTTGCTCTCTCTCTCTCTCTCTCTCTCTCCTTGGCTTGGCTTGGATTTCCAAAATGCGACAAAATAACGCGGCAGTTTGCAAGCACCTTTAATGTATCCTAAATTCTTTACTGAACAAGTCTTAATGTCTCCTACAGTCTGTCTGAAATGAATTTGTCTTAATGTCTCCTAAAATCTTAAATAAACGATTCTTAATGTCTCCTATTAAATGAACGTGTCGTAATGTCTCCTATTAAATGAATGAGTCTTAATGTCTCCTATTAAATTAATGAGTCTTAATGTCTCCTATTAAATGAACGAGTCTTATTGTCTCCTAGTCTTAATGTCTCCTATTAAATGAACGAGTCTTAATGTCTCCTAGTCTTAATGTCTCCTATTAAATGAACGAGTCTTAATGTCTCCTATTAAATGAACGAGTCTTAATGTCTCCTATTAAATGAACGAGTCTTTGTCTCCTATTAAATTAACGAGTCTTAATGCCTCCTATTAAATGAACGAGTCGTAATGTCTCCTAAAATCTTAAATGAACGAGTCTTAATGTCTCCTATTAAATGAACAAGTCTTAATGTCTCCTATTAAATGAACAAGTCTTAATGTCTCCTATTAAATGAACGAGTCTTAATGTCTCCTATTAAATGAACGAGTCTTAATGTCTCCAATTAAATGAATGAGTCTTAATGTCTCCTATTAAATGAACGAGTCTTAATGTCTCCTCTTAAATGAACGAGTCTTAATGTCTCCTATTAAATGAACAAGTCTTAATGTCTCCTATTAAATGAACAAGTCTTAATGTCTCCTATTAAATGAACAAGTCTTAATGTCTCCTATTAAATGAACAAGTCTTAATGTCTCCTGCAGTCTGTCTGAAATGAGTGAGCCTTAATGTCTCCTTTAGCTGCTTATATTTCATTCCTTATCTCTCCTGTCCATCAGTAGATGGTCATTAGGTACTGTAGTGAACGTCTGGTTTCTCTGCAACGTCACGGTTTTCTTGCTGATGTGAAGCTGTTTTCCACCACGTCTTCCTGCTGTGAAAAATGGAAATTCCTACACAAGACGTGTGAAACTTTCATCCTGTCAGTTTGTTTTGGGGGGTTTTGTGGCACCTTATCTGTCCTCTCCATCAGTAGAGGATCATTAGGTAGTGTACATCGTGTGGTTTCACTGCAACGTCACCTTATAACCACATCTTTCTGTAGCTTCGCCGTGGCTGTGAAATGGAAAGTCCTACACACAACGCTTTAATCCAATTATAGGTTCTTCAGAATTTTACGTTTTTATACTGAAACAAATATATATTGTGGAGCTATAAACCATTAAAGGCTTTAAAGACAAAAAGTTATATGTTTTAATCAATTTGACATTTCACTGGTAGCCAATGTACGGTAGTTGGGCCACAACAGGGGCGATGTGTTCTGGTTTCTTTATTCCACTCTAATTCAAGCTAACCCTCCCATCAGTGTTCCTATAGGACAGAATCATTGGTATGGTTTACACAGCCTATAACGAAAGTCCATTTTGGGGTCTGTGATATAAAAAAAAAAAGATTCAAAAACCATGGACTGTTTTCTCATCAACTTTCTCCCTCTGTAGAATCAGTGACTGAGAGCGTACAAACCATCCCACAACCACATGCTGCAGACTCAACAACTCCTGGTACTCTGCCAACCAGCTAGCTGTAGTAACTGTCTGCTACATGCAGTCTGGGAACCCACCGGCCCAAAAAAGGGAAAAACAGCGCCCTCTCTGATTTGTAGTCTGTTTGTACTCTAGTACATTTTGAGGGGTTTTGTGACAAGTTATATTTCTCTTAGGTACATCTGGTTTTATTTTTGAGATATGGGTCTTTAGGTTGGATTGAAATATTCAATGGTGGAGATGAACTTCATGTATGATGGGAGATTATTCTAGAGTTTAGGAGCAGCAACAGAGAAGGTCCTTTAATTAGATCACCTTTAGTTTTAAGATGTGTTTGTGGAACCGAAAGGAGTTGTATAGTGGATGACCTACAGTAACCTGGGGCAGGAAGAGGAGAATAGCACATCAGAAAGTTATTGTGGAGCTATAGACCATTAAGGGCTTTAAACTAAAAGTTGAATGTTTAGAACAATGTAATAATTAACTGCATCAATGCAGTTGGACCACAACAGGGCTGATGTGTTCTAGTTTCTTTGTTCCAATTTAATTTAAGCAGATACATATTTTCCCGTCAGTGTTCCTATAGGACAGACTCATTTGAAATGGGGTTCCATGGCCTATAATGAAAGTCCATTTCGGGGTCTGTGACATAACGTTTGAAATCCCCTGGACTATTTTCTCATCAAATGTACAAGCCAGCCCACAACCACATGCTGCACTCGCCAACCCCTGGCACATTGCCAACCAGCTAGCAGTCTGCTACCTGCTAGTTCATTACCCTTCTATTTAATCACTGGCACATGAACAACAACCACCTCCTTGCGTAAAGTTGTGTGATATGCGAAAAGTTGCAAAATATCTGACGTGAAATATTCAGAAAGTTGCGGAATATGGGAAAAGTTGTGAATAAAATATGCAAAGAGATGTGGAATATGCGGGGGTTTATGTCATTTTATGCAGTGAAATATGCATAAACCCTAACCCTATATTCTGAAATATGCGGGCGAAAAAATGCGATTATGCAGCCTTTTTGAAAACATGTGACTGCCCCCCCCCCCCCCCCGCATAATCTGCAACATTTGCATTTGGCTGATTATGCGGAAAATTATGCAATCGCATTCTTCTGGAGGGTCTAATCTCTAGACATAAAGATTTCATCCTTTTACACCCAACCCTGTTACACAGAACCCCTTTATACCTAACTGAAACATGGGCAACAAGCGGTCTGGTATGTCAATATAAACATGTTTAAAACATTCTTTTAATTACTACACTCCATTAAATGTAATGTCCTGTCTGCTTGTACTCAAGTTTTTCTTTCTTCCTTTGACACGTTATCTCTTCTATCAATCATACATCTGGTTTTATTTTCGGTGCGCTCCTTTCCATCAGCAGAGCATCATTTAAACCCAGGGGCCCCACAGACCTGCATGGAGTCCAGTCAGGTTATTTTTTGGGGGGGAGTGTGGTGTTTTATTTGAACACCATATCTCTCCTCTCTAATAGTAGATTACTAGAGTGATCTAGAGCCACAGTCATGTCACCGTTATTTTTGTATCATATTATAGCACGCTCAACACAAGGGTCATATTTTTTAGATAAGTAGTTCTCTAATTCATTTGAAGAACCCCCGTAACTCTGAGTGTACAAATGGAACCAAAACGACCCGACCTGTGAGGGTCCATTTAGACGCACCTCAAGTTACTCCGAGTCCAAGGGTCCTTGGCTGGACCCCACTTTGAGGGGAAAAAAGGAAAGCAATAGAGAAGATATCGGTCTTTAGGTTGTATTTAAATATTCATTGGTGGAGGTGGACTTCATGTATGATGGGAGATTATTCCAGAGTTTAAGAGCAGCAAGCCAGCAACACAGAAGATCCTATAGATCACTGTTAGTTTTAAAATGTGTTTGTGTAAATGAATTGGGGAGTTGTTTAGTGGATGACCTACAGTAACCTGCATGGGGGCAGGCAGAGGAGTTAGCACATCAGAAATGTATTGTGGAGATATAGACCATTAAGGGCTTTAAAAACTAAAAGTTACATGTTTACAAATCAATTTGATATTTCACTGTTAGCCAATGCATTTGGGCCACGACAGGGCTGATGTGCTCTGGTTGCTTTGTTCCAATTTAATTCAAGACAACGCATATTTTCACCTCATTGTCCCTCTAAGACAGATTCATTTGATGTGGCTCCATAGCTTAATGAAAGTCCATTTTGGGGTGTTGTATCTGTGAAAAACCTCTGAACTGTTTTCTCATCAAGCGTACGAGCCAGCCAGCCTATACAACCACATGCTGCAGACTCACCAACCCCTGGCACACAGCCAACCAGCTAGCTGTAGTAGCTGTTGTCGTCGCGGGGCCAGTATTACCGCTACTTACAGCGCTCCCAAATAGTCTCTCCGTATAACGGGTCAAAATTCCCAGGTGTCTCAATCGAACCCTCTGTTCAATCCTGGAAATATAATTAAGACTATACGAATGATACTCGCGCCAGCTAGCTAACAGACTAACAATCTCAAAGTGTCTCCCGTTTCAAACATGAGCATTGACTATGAACAACCCCTTCTAATAATCAACACCCACAATCACTTTGATTAACGTCTGCTATCATTCTTAAATCGCGTGCCTGTTAATTGTAATTGCTGGTTTTTGTGTTAAAAGTCTTGTAAGACTTAGGGAGCTCTTCTGTGGATTATACCTCTTATAATCCTGGTCAGGAATAACCATTAAAACCTTATGACGCAACCACCTATGTTTTACATTTGCAAGAATCGGTACATACAATTTAAATGAGGTTATAAATCCTCATATAGTGACCTGAAATCATTCTCGGATTCTTCTCTTTAAATATAGAAGATTGTAAATTTATTACAGTATTTGCAAGACAGCTTTATGCAGAAATGGTTAAAATATAGTAATCAGGTAGAAAGTACAGATGTAATAATAATCCAAATATTGTATGAAGTTGATTAAATTTGTACAAGGCCTAATTAAATAATTTAGATAAGTACATCAAACTGAGTCAGAATCACAATGTCTTACACAAAAAGGTCTTAAAATGGTGTATACACACCATGATCAAACTTCAGTAGTATTTGTAAATAAATAATAAACAAAATGAAAATAAAGAAAAGTTTTGTTAATAGACTTACTTTCACTACCCGTCCAGTTTAGAAAAGGAAGAAAGAAAGGTGATCAGACTAAATCTCCTCCTATGTTAAATCAACCCATCAGTGAGATCTGCAGCCTTAAACAGCCTACAGGCCCCCACTGACTGGGTGGGGGCTCCACTTAACTAATATAGCACAAATCCTCTGGCTAATTTTACGTCTTCAGGCTATCTATTTAAATGTAAAAATATTGCCACTATTTAAAGGAGACCAATTTAATCTCCTGTCTAAGTCAATATAGCTAACACTCAACCCTAACCAACAGAATTTAGGATTTATGTCTCAAGAGCCCCCTGCTAAATTCTCCAACATGCCTATTTAAAGGGCCAGTGGCCCTGCCTCACTCCTTTCTTCCCTTTTTCCTCTGGACCAATCACACATAGCTCCATCCCCCTAGGGGGATGATCCCCCCTCCTCTTTAGAGGGAGGTGCTCCAACATTCTTGTTCATCATGACACTGCAATGACAATAATACAGTTTTTCCTACACATCCAGTCAATCACACCACCCCCAACAGACTGCGCTGGTACAGGGGTCTTATTAAATACCCCTTAGGTCTAATGCTCTTTTCCTGTCGTATTTGAGCCTTTCAGATCCTCATAAATACATTATGTAGGCTATATTATCATCCACTTCGCGTTCACATATGCGCATGCTTTTACATTACATCTTGCCTATTTTCACCTAGCAGATCCTATACAATTGGGCAAAATACTGCATGTGCCTCACGTATCACGCTACCACTACCAATCAGATTGCCCTTTACTTTTATGCCTGCTAGGATGTTTTCAGCAACCTAACGTGTGGCACAATCTCCTAAATAAGTCTATTTGCAGCAGTTCCCCCATTATATTCAACTCAAGAGTTTGAACAGAATCCTTTATGTTTAACTCAAGAGTTTGAACAGAATGTTGGTTATGAGACCTGCTGCTCTAAATCCTTTGATCAAACATTGCTTTTTAGTTTTGCATGGATTTTTAATCCCCCTTTCCTCAATACTATAAACTGTTTCAAGTACCGTATATCATATGCTTAGTCACATTATATAAAGTTTACTGTACATCTCATGCTTAGTTTCTCCCTCCTACTGTACGTTCATGCCTAGTTACTTTATATAAAGTTTACAAGGTTATTTTAACCTTGCATATTATGTTACTTCTTTCTGCTTTCATTTCTCCCTTCGTGGTTGCACACCGTTGCCTGGGTGTCGCCTGGGTGTTTCCAACTTTGCACCACTTCCTGTTTCTCTCAACTGCCTCCGCCCTGCCACTTCCTTTTTCTCAGAGATGGCTCACCACTAGATTTCATCATCTACGCCTTACTGGCATTTGACATCGTAATACCGAAACTTGGGTAATGCGGGGATTTTCCATCACAGACTGCTGCTCTTGTCTAGTAAACATGTTTGTCTCAAGATTTGAAAGTAGAAATACTCACAGTGAGCAGTATGAAAATTAGGGCAAAGGTTAGTAGCAATACAACACATTAACATCCAATCAGCTTTCCTCTTGTTCTATCTAATTTCTCCTTCTTCCAACTCTTCCTCCTCCTCCGGGAATTCTGTTCCCTCGGCTTCTCCTTCTCCCAACTCTTCCTCCTCCTCCGGGAATTCTGTTCCCTCGGCTTTGTCAGACTCGATCCCCGTGTCTGATGATGTGCCTGATGATGATGAATCATCGGAGGTGGAAGTGTGATTTGGAGAGGAACTAGGAGTGTGGTTGGAAGGGGTGGGAGAGCAGCCCGCACGTACAGGTAGAGTGGGGGACCGGCCTGTGAGCTCCTGGAAGTGCCCCTCAGGCTCGGGCTCCCACTCGGGCGATGTGGGGGCGTAGGGTACTGCAGCCTCGTCGGGGTCAGGTTCCGTAGGTGATGTCGGATCATACATGGGTGATGCCTGATCATAGGTGGGATCATAAGTTAATGGATCCCTCTGACTGGGCTCGTGCCACTGTACTCCACCCCCAAGCAGTATCTCTATCTCCCTCTCTCTCTCCCTCTGTCTTTCTCTTTCTCCCTCCATACCATGGATAAGTGACTCCCTTATTTCATCCCACATTAATGGATCCCTCTGTCTTTCTCTTTCTCCCTCCATACCATGGATAAGTGACTCCCTTATTTCATCCCATGTGTGTGTAGGGGAGCGGCCTGGTTCAATCAGGCATCGAAACTCATGCACCCTCTCTCTGTTCCATCCCAATAATCCCCCACATGCCCCAGCCCACAGCACCCGCAAACCCTCATAAAACATTTCCAGCTCTCTCTTCAATTCCTCAGCTGACCTAGGGCCTGTTCTTTGCTCAACTATCTCTCTGTGCACATCTTCACCTAACCCTCTCTGTACTAGAAGAGCTGGTTCATCCTCCTCCTCACTGTCACTTCCTGCAATATATATATAGGGGGATGGGGACCCCCCAACATCATTGCGTTGCTCTATAATTCTCGCGGCCGGAGTCCCCAGGTCCTGTACCGCCCTTAAAGCCGTCCTAATATTATCCCTAATCTGATTAAACCCTGACGGTCCCTCTCCTGGGTCGTCCCTATTCTGGGGAGGTTGGGGAGGGGCTGCCGCCTGAGTTTGAGTTGGGCGTACCTGGGCCTGGGGTCTTATCATGGGCCTCACTGTCACAGTTGGTCGTTTATACTGTACGCATGTGGGCTCAGTGTCCCCTAACCACCTTCGTTTTTGTGGGCGGCATGTGAGCTTGTTGGGATTCATGAACCATTTGTCAGTTAAGGGGTCACAGGTGATCCTGATCGTCGCACCATGCGCTATCGGTGTGCACACGACGACACTGTCTGCTACCATGCTAGCTGTTAGCTGTCTGCTACCATGCTAGCTGTTAGCTCACAGTGAGCTAGGGTAGTGAGCCTCACTACCCTAGCTGAGACCTTGGGGGGTTATGTGATCTCTCCTCTATTTTTTTTCCCATCTTATCTCTCCTATCCATCAGTGTCTTATTGGTACATCTGGTTTTATTTTTAACAGCTTATCTCTCCTGTCCATCAGTAGATGATCATTTGGTATAGACAACATTCCTGGCCGATTGCAGGAGGGACGCCCCGCCCCCAAGTCGAAAGGGAACTTCCGGGTTCTCTCTGTCAGGCATGCATATGGGTGGGTGACGTGACGTAACGTTTTCGTTGTCCTCGGTGTCAAACATGTATAAATAAAAAATATATTTGTCAAAAACCTTCTGAATATTGTGCAGGACATTAAGCTTTATGTGAACTTACTCAAGATTAAAACATTTCATTCCTCATTTCTTCAGAATCTTCAACCAAACATGGCAAAACTCATATGGTGTGACTGTCCTGACCTTGTTTCTCAAAGTGGGAACTTGAATAAAACTAAGAAAAAGAATTGCTAAAAATCATTTGAAAATGAATTTAGGCTAAAAAAAATGTCTATTTTGAGCCTATATCTTTTCAAAGTCAAAGCATAATGTTTTCAGTCATTTCTGATCAAAAACATTTTGTCCCCCAACCCAAAATCATTTGGTGTGACACTAGTTTGGAAAAATTAAACAGGCAATTATTTGGACACCTATTGGCTAGAGAGGTCCTTCTTCTGTAAGGCTATTCAGCACTCCCAGCACAACTGCAAGACAGGTGTCTGAGGTGAGTTATGATTTTAACATTTTCATGAAATGCCATCTTGTTGAAACGTTGACAAACTCACCATTCTGGATGTCTTTTGGTGTGACACCTTTTCTTTAAAAAAAGCTTAAGTTATTTGAAGTTTTGGTCATATTTCCATGTAGATCTAGGCTGCTTTGTTATAGCTAGCATGCTGTTAGCATGCTAATGTGTACATAGTAGCCTCAAGGTAAACCTAAATGGAGAAAACAGTAATATGGTGTGACACTTAATCATATGGTGTGACATGTCTGCTTGTCACACCATATGACTTGACTGTCACACCATATGATTTATACTGTATTTAACTACAGATATAACAACAAATAACAAAGTTCCATGTTTCTTTTGTACATTTAAACATTTGTTTTAAACATTTTTACATAAAATGTAATTTAGCTTCATTCAGTGATACTTCAAGTTCATCAGACAGAGCAGAAACCCCTTCACAGAAACCTTAACATATTGTTTCAATCTAAACAATATTTTCTCTTTGTCTTAAACTATACATTCCATTTTCTTTTGTCAGCTGGAAAATGACAAGTGCTGAGAGAACGAGAAAGTACAGGGAGAAACTAAACAATGACCCAGCAAGGAGAGAGGAGCCAAAGGGGCGAGACTGCATTTTCTACGAAGAGCAGGAGGTTGTCTGTGGCATAGCAGAACCGCAACAAGGCAGCCGGTTTGCTACCCTCACCAAATACGACTGGCTGATGTACAATACAGTCTAAATGTATAATCTAATCTGATCTAATACTTTTGTACTTTGACTCACTGGACTGGACAGTGGACAGTGTTAAGGTAGGACCTGAGACAAAACTAGCGAAAATAGCTGATCTACAAGCTCTCAACACGTTGTGCTGCGAGAGCTTGTAGATCAGCTATTTTCAGAGTTGCGCAACCCAGCACTCTTTAGCTAGTGGAGATGTGGTGTAATGTCATGATTCCTAATTACATTTGTTCAACACAAAATGCTGTGTTCAAGTTCAGGAGACTTCGGAAAAAAGCAATTTACCTGAATGCTGAGTTCTGTTTCCACTAATTGGTGTTAATAAAATGTTGCCTTCAATGCCTTGGCTCCAAGTGTGGCTATGCGCCTTATTGTCCCTTTAGGATCCTTCTGCCGTGGGCCGGCAGAAGACTTAGGTGTGCGTAGCATTCCTGTGCACATCCTCATCATCCATCTACTACTACAATTCTTTCTTATCCCATGTTAAAGCCCTACAATAATATCCTGTTCAGAAATATTAAGGCCATGTTATCCTGGGTAATTGTTTAATCAATCAGTAAAGTTCAGTACTCACTAATAGGTAGGTTAAAACACAGTTTGCTTTGACACATGAAGATATGATCATACGGTGTGACACTAAATCATTTGGTGTGACATTCCAAATAGTGAGAAATCATACCTTTATTAATGATTAAACCAAAAAAATGTTTATGGATTACATAGAGAATATTATCAGGAAGAGTCACAAATATTTGTGTAATTTTAGAGAAAGTTTTGACAGAATACATTTAAAATATGTTGTAAGATCATGAACATGGGCCTCACACAGAGTGTCGATTATGAAAAAAATATACAGATATAATTAATTTTCAAAAAACTATAGTGGATCACTGGTTAGTTATGATAAAGGACTTTGATAAAGTGAGTAACTTAAGAAAGATGTACTCCATTTTCATTTTATGAACAATTATTTTCATGTCACACCATATGACGATTTTAGGCACAAGTACAACAAACTGCTGAATAAAGTCTGATTCCAATAAAATATCTAAAAACAAAATGTATTTCCATAAGGTTGAGAGTGAGTAGAACAAAAGTAAATAACTTTTATGCCTGCAATTTAAAGTTTTTTTAAAAACACATTTTTTGGGGCGTCACGTCACTGACCCATATAAACGTGTTGCCAAGTCAATTTATTTACCTAAACTATCTTGTTTTTTTTGCTTATTTATATTGCAAGAGTTGGCTTGTTTGGCTTATTTCTCTCACAAATTTTGGCAACACTGCCCAGCGCTGCAGTAAAAGATTATGACAATGAACTGAAAGGGTTAAACCAACGGAGGTTTTTTTTCCAGCTGTCAGATGGTGCGGTGACTGCGGTCATGGTCTCTTGATATGCAAGCGCACCGCTATCTTCGATGTTTTTATTCTATCTACACCAGTTAATAGTATTGATGACATCCTTAACATATCCTAAACTCAGCAAACTCCCCAGAGAAGCAGCACGACTCACAACAACAACAACAACAACAACAAGGTAAAACTCTCATGCTAGCTAATTAGCCTTGTTAGCTACGATCTTTTACTGTATGGGGACTACTCTTGTTACAACTAAGTACAAGTTATTTTCACTTGTGTGACAACACAACATTGATTATAATTGAAATACAAGCTCTTCGCTGTTGTGTTGTATCTGTGAATGCAATTGTTTTCTGTCTTTCAGACCTGTACTGTACGTCCAGGACCAATGAAGCCAGATGTGAGGGTCTCCTCATCATATTTATTGCAATAAAATATTTATACACACTTTTCTTTGACTTGTCCATGCCTTTTTTTTTTAACTGTTGAGGGTTTCAAATGTTGTACTGTATATTGTGTTATTGAGATAAGGAATGTTCCCAATGATGCTTTGAAGGAATGCTTTTAAACACTTGTCATTTTCAATTAATCCAGTTTGTTTTTGTATCTATTAAAGCCAAATGTATTCATTGTTTTGACGTGACAGTTTAGGATTTAATGATTAAATGAGCATTAAATATGAATGGATATTTATATTGCCTTGATTAGGATTAAATCGATGATTTACAGTGATATAGTGAAATGAACACAGCATAGGATGCACATAATAGGTGGGCTAATGTGTATTATGTCTATTCTGGAGTGGGTTGAGTTGTTGACAGGCCTATTTGTAAAAACATTAATGCATATCACACAACACAAGCCAACTGTGACTTCATCCCAGAACAGAGGAGAATGGAGATGACAACGTTTGACATGATCAACCAGCGTTCTGAAGGGAAAAGGTTTGCTAGCTAGAAATCATACAACATTCGCTTCCATGAAATACTGATTAGGTTCAATGCTTGCTTTCAAATACACAAATCTGTTTATTTGTAGGCCTATATCAATTCAATTCAAAGGAGCTTTATTGGCATGAGAAGACATGTTTATATTGCCAAAGCAAGTGTCAAATAAAATAAAAACAGTTTAAAATGGCGAACATATAATATGACATGCAGTTGGAGGGAGTACAGCATTGTGTAAAAAGCTATGTCGCATTGTGACATTTTATATATATATATACAGGGTATAAAGCTTTTGAAACAATTTAAATAGCGTTATTTTTTAAGAAGTTTGCATATGAAAAAAGGTAGTTTCATGACAGTACACTAGTACAAGGTCAACTAAAAGCATACGCCCAAGAAAGCCTATGGCAATTGTTTCAATTGAGATCTCTTTTTTTTTCCCTCCAACTCATAACATTGAATGATGGCAGAACAGGTGTGTATCGTCACAACTCATTTATTTATCAGCAGAGTGGATGAGTGTTGCCATTAAGTGACATTGTTAACATAAGTTACAAAGTAAAATTACAAAGTAAAACAATCCCGTCTCATTAGTTAAGAGGAGAATCAGATCAGATGAACGTAAACAGGAAATCGCGCTACGATCAAGCCCAAAAAAGGGCTTCCGGTCGGAAGTAGGGGGCGTGGCCAGGCATGTTGTCTATAGGCCTACTGTGGTGTACATCATGTGGTTTCTCTGCAACGTCACGGTTTTCTTGCTGGCGTGAAGCCGTTTTCCGTCGCGTCTTCCTGTAGCTTCACCGTGGCTGTGAAATGGAAATTCCTATACAAGACGTGTGAAACTTGAATCCAATTACTTATCATCTGAATTCATACTTTTTAATAAGCAGCATATTTAAAACAACACGCGTTGACCCACAGTGCATCATCTATTTTAGACCAGTAGTTCTCTAACATATTCATTTGAAGAACCCCCATAACTCTGAAAGTGTACAAATGGAACCATGTGTACCTGACCTGGCTGTGAGGGTCCATTAATTCAGACCCCCCTCAAGTTACTCTGAGGGTCCCTGGACCCCACTTTGAGGAAAAAAAAGAGAGAGGGAAAAAAAGGAAAGTAATAGAGAATATATCTGTCTTTATTATTTAAATAGTCAATGGTGGAGCTGAACAGAGTTTAAAAGCAGCAACAGAGTAGGACCTTTAGATCAGTGGTTCTCAACCTTTTCAGACCACAACCCCCGAAATAATAATATTTGAACCGGGGACCCCCCCCCCCCCCCCCCCCCCACCCTGCAAAAGCACTTGGAATTGTAGGTGTTGGCATTACATTTAGTTTGACTCGATCTATTCCATTGTGAAAATAGCAGATCTACATGCTCACAACGCCTCACGTTGCAAGGCGTTTTGACCATGTAGATCTGCTATTTTCACAATTTCTGCCTCTTAATATTTGACAATTTTACCAGAGGTCTTTAAAGTCCTTAAATTGTCACTTAAAAAATGTGCAGATCCCCTGTATACACTTATACTGTATGTCGGTCTGTTTACTGTTGAGTGAGAAAACAATGTTAATATTTAGCTAATAAAAATAATTTGGGGACCCCTCTGGGGGTCCCTACCCACAGGTTGAGAACCACTGCTTTAGATCAGGGATACTCAAACAGCTGAACCTGTGGACCACATTACAAAAATGGCAAGGGGCCTGTGATACAATGACAAAATTCATGATACTTGATAACTTATGTCTTTCATTGGCACCTTATATTCTCCATAACTGATACTATTCTTTTGGCAAATTAAACATATAAGCTACTGTGGTTGTTAAATTTGCATGAGAGGGCATACATCCCAAAATATCTGGAAAGCATCCGTCCATTTGGGTTAATGTTGGGATTGATTGATTGGTAGGCCAGTCACAATTGTGCCACGGGCCGGGAGTGGCCCGCAGGCCTGAGTTTTAGTATCACTGCTTTAGATCAGCTTTAGTTTTAAGATGTGGAACTGAAAGTTGTTTAGTGGATGACCTACAGTAACCTGGGGGCAGGAAAAGCAGTTAGCACATCAGAAAGTTATTGTAGAGCTATAGACCATTAAGGGCTTTTTAAACTAAGTTAAATGTTTAGAACAATGTAATAATTCACTGGTAGTCAATGCAGTTGCACCACAACAGAGCTGATGTGTTCTGGTTTCTTTATTCCAGTTTAATTCAAGACAACTCATATTTTCACAATCATTGGTATGGTTTCATGGCCTATAACACATTATGTCAAACTCAAGGTCCGGGGGCCAAATCAGGCCCATGAATGAATTATCTTTGGCCAGCGGGATGATATTTAATTGCTATACTGGTATATTGCATGCACAATGCTTGGGATTCGGACCAAGGTCTCCCGCATGAAAGACCAACATCTTAACCATCAGACCAAAGGGATATCCCTATGGACTGGGGGAAATATTAGACTTTTGATGCCATCAGGCTGAGGCAGTGAGTCACTATGCTACACACGCACCACCATAATACTACAAGTCCCACAAAGCACTGCTAGTGCATTGGCGCGTATTGAGGACCATGTGACTGCAAGCCCACGTTTAAATAAACATTGAACCAGTCCGGCCCTCGACTTGTAGCATTTTTTAAATATTGGCCCATTGTGTATTTGAGTTTGACATCCCTGGCCTATAATGGAAGTCCATGTTGGGGTCTGTGATATAATATATATATATATATATATATATATATATATATATATATATATATATAATATATATATATACATATATAAAGATTGACTGATTGACTGGACTGTTTTCTCATCAACTTTCTCCCTCTGTAGAATCAGTGACTGAGAGCGTACAAGCCAGCCCACAACCACATGCTGCAGACTCACCAACCCCCTCTGCCAACCAGATAGCTGTCTGTTAGCTTGCTATAGCTGCTACTGTAGCTCACTGGCAGGTTGTCTAACCCCTGGTACAGCTGCTAAACACTACGAGCTGCTAAAGAGGGGGAGCACCTTCATTCAGAGGCAGCGACGGCGCCAGACAATTGTGACTGGGGGAGGGTGGCTTTTTTAGAGTGGGGGCTAATGAATGTTGGCAACAAACAATAATGAATAATAGGCCTACTACTATTATGACAAACGCGATTCTCTCGCTTAGGGTATTGATAACTGAACAGATCATTGGCAGATGCCAGCTCCAAATCTGTGAACTGTAGGTGATTGGAGAGGGTTTTTGTGAGGCTGAATACCCTTTCCAGCATAGTGACATGCAGAATAAACTATGGTTTACATAGAAGTCAGTCAGTTGTCTTTAACATATTCATATAGGCTATATTTCATTTATTTATTCCATAAATATTTTTCATCACCAGGTTGGGCTAAAGTCCCCCCTAGCCACCTCTCCCCCCACCCACCCCACAACGCGTTGCAAAGGTGGTCTTCTATTTTCAATATTTTCACCAAAATACCCTTTTAGAAATATCAGCCCCTGCCTCTCTAACATTCTGTGCGTCCCTGAGGGTGTTCTATGGCCTAATGAAAGTCCATTCTGGGGTCTGTGACATACAATAACGTTTCAGAACCCCTGGCCATCCGTCAGCGCAACACTTAACCTCTTTGAGAGCTCCAGGAGGAGAGCTACTTTTCTTCTGGCTGAGAGTTATACGATCCAGCTTCCATAAAGACATGCTGCAGACAGACTCACCAACCCCTGGCACACTGCCAACCAGCTAGCAGCCTGCTACCATGCTAGCTGCTAGTTCTCTACACTGTTATTTAAAACTTGGCATTCAGCAAAACTCACCACCTGCCCTGAGCCTTTCACCACGCTCCTACACCGATCTTTACAACTACATCTATGCCCATTACACCTAACCGATACATGGGCAACTACCAACCTGAGGTCCCCCCATCTTCACTTAGTGGGTCAATATATAAACATGCAGGTTTACATGAAATGTCAAGTCTGTTTGTAGGGGGTTTTGTGACACCTTATCTCTCCTCTCCATCAGTGTCTTAAAGGTACATGTGGTTTTATTTTTAACAGCTTATCTGTCCTCTCCATCAGTAGATGATCATTAGGTAGTGTTGTGTACATCATGTGGTTTCACTGCAACGTCACACTTTTCTTGCTGACATGAAGCTGTTATTCACCATGCATGTCCTGTTTTAACCCCTTTACTAGGTGTGTGTGTGTGTGTGTGTGTGTGTGTGTGTGTGTGTGTGTGTGTGTGTGTGTGTGTGTGTGTGTGTGTGTGTGTGTGTGCTACATGAATCAGTGCATGTGTGAGTGAGTATATGCTGTACAAATGCATGTGTGTGTATGTATGAGTATGAATGCATACAATTAAAGGTGTGAGTCAGTGTGACCCAAAAACAAATTAAATCTAATATCTGTGGAAACCAGTAGCTGAGTAGTTAAGGCAGATGTCACATAGGGCGGCCATACAGTAGCTGTGAGGTCACAGGTTGGAGGTCACAGGTTCTAGCTCCAAGGTCGTAGGGGTTTCGGGTCTCGCAACATCATACCCCTCGCTCAGGTGACCCATCCCGGGGTGATCAAGTCCCGACTTTACGTCCTAGTAGCTAAACCACGTCCCATTAGGGAAAGACAGGGCCACACTCCGGGACTACTCTGTTGAGACTGGGAGGAGCAAACTGGTGCTTGGAAGGACCAGGCTCTGTGGTTTGACTCCTGGCCGGGGTCCTCCTACGTCTCACCAGGTCCACTCCTGCTCTCACCAGGTCCAGGACCTGTGCGTAGCACCAGACTCCCAGTACCAAACATTTAATTCAGGAGCAGTGGGTTTCTGACTGGCCCTCCTATAAGGCTCAATAATAACTAGAGGTGCGGGTGATGATGTCACATGGAGCTTGACCAATCCTCAAGTCCATTATATTGTCCAATCAGAAAAGGGATAGAAAAAGTCCATTGAACTCAAAGGACGTTTTGGGTGTTTGGGGTTACTCTAGTCTAGATCAGGGGTCTGCAACAAAAGAGACATGTTGGACCAAAGGATTTATTCAAAATCTGTCTGGAGCCGCAAAGCACAATTTGAGTCTTATAATGAAGGCAACACGGGCTATTAAGTGTATATTAGCCTATCAAATTGAATACAAATAAAAATGAGCATGAACAAATAATCAAGCAACATTGGCATGCAGTGAAAGCAAACAACTCTGTCCACAAACTATTACATTCTCTGTTTTCCTCACTTATCTTTCTTTTTTGTAAAGCCACTAGGGAGGGACCTAAGAGACCTAAAGTGGCTCTATAGGTTGCAGGACCCTGGTCTAGATGAAATAATAAAGCTGGACCAGAACTATATCATCATTAGCAGCAGATATTATATGTGCATAAAGTGACAGAATAAAGGTCTGTATCAGTGACAAGGCCTCTGCACCTGTTCAGTGCAACATGCTGTGAAACTGTGGTGTTGTGTGTGTGTGTGTGTGTGTGCATGCCATGTGTCATGATGTGTGTGTGTTTTGACTGTTTCTTCTTAAATGTTGACAGGAACCAACACACACACACACACACACACACGCACGCACACACACGCACACGCACACACACACACACACACACACACACACACACACACACACACACAGAAAACCACAGTTTTACAGCCTGTTCCACTGAACAGGTGCTGAGTTCATGTCAAATGGGCCACGAATGGAAAATGAAAGTCACTCCTCTGGTTTGGCTATGGGGGGTGTGAGTGTACAAATGGAACCAAATAGACCCTGTAAGAGTCCGTATGGTTCCGTGTGTACACTCTCAGGGATACAGACCTGTTTAGGTCTTTAATGTGTTTCTGGTAATATTATTGTCCGCTCATTCTGTATGTCCGTGCATGTACACCTATAGCCTTATCTGTCTGAATCAGTCAAATAGGTTAAAAAACAACTTCATAGCGACCATAGGTCGCAGTTTACTATGGAAACCGTCACATCTTGTCTCCGTGTAACGTGTAACACTTGGTTTGACGCTCCGACATCACCCTCTGACATCACTGAGATGTCACGGACAGGCACGGACGTGATGTGCTGTTTCTCATAGTAAACTGCGACCTTCGGTCGGAATTATAAGAGGCCCCCCCAGGGCTTATATTATATTGTACTCTAATACAGGGGTTTTCAAAGTGGGTGACGGGGCACCCTGGGGTGCCGCGACGACAGTACGTTATTTTCAGTCAGTTCTAACCAAAATGGCTATTATCTCGCTTTCCTCCCAACATAATCGCTAAAATATGCTATAAATATAAGGTGCTGGAGGTGAAAATTAGCGGTGCCCTGAGCCAAAAAAGTTTGGGAACCCCTGCTTTAATAGCCTAAATGTTGGTGAAAAGACATGTCTCTCTCATGCTGGCACGCACGCACCGTCGCACGCATTTTAGAAGTGATTCCAAGATATTTTTATTTACTTATAAATCAAACGGGCTCGCTCCACCATAACCGTATGGGTCCCTTTACTTTTTGTTTCCTACTTTTGATTTTAATTATTATTATTGCCAACGCCTGTTGTGAGCTATAGATCTGCTACTTTCACAAGTTTGGGTCCCTGGGCAAAGGTCTAATTTCTCTTTTGTGTCTTGAGCTAAAACATCTGGGAACCACTTAATGACATTTCATGACATGTTGTGCTATATCAGGTTCAGTGACTTCTGCTAAAGCCAGCCACCTTGTCTGGAAATGAAAGCTCTTTAAATAGAGCCTGTTTAATGTTGATGCTTTCACATGTTCCTGCAGCTTTCTTCACTTCCCCTTTTCATAATCATCATCATGCCTAACAGACACCTCCTAGCACCCAGATGTACAGTCACACCACCTAGCACCCACTTGTCCTACCTAGCACCCAGACATCCAGAGATACCGCCTAGCAGCCGGACATAGAAAGACACCACCTAGTATAGCACCCAAAGGAAGGTAATGACACTGCTCTTTCATGCTTCGTTGCACAGACATGATTTGTGTCAAGTGACCATTTTTTATTAGTTATTTTAAGACTTATTAAGAAGGTTATGTAGGCTATAAAGGGACTGCAATCTGCTTATCACACTGTAAACTTACAGTTAAACACACTTGTAAGTACAGATAATTCATTCTTAATATTATAAATCTTTTCGTAATAACCTTTAAGTTCATAGCACTAAATAATAAAATACATCTGGCAATAATACTGGTCTCTCGTGGAACTTTTGTTTTTGGCAAAGATCTGAGCTCTCCGTGTGCAAAAGTTGGAGTCAACCAACCATGTGCTGTGAGACCCTTAGTTAGTAGTTGTAATTTAGTAGTTGTGATGGGATTGAATGGGATCGGATAATTAGCAGCAAATATAAATCTGAAGGCTTAATTCTGCACATTCTAGCATGAATTAGACCAGTAGTGGTTCCAACCACTTAGCTCAGGGCTCAAGTTATGATGATTTTATTTATTTATTTCTGAAATACCATTTTAAATTTTAATTGTTTTTGATTGATGAAAAGTTTAGATGTCTTTGTTTTGTTTAAACCTTTGAAATCTTTTGAAATCATATGTTAATGTATTAAAAAAGGAGATATTTAATCTCTGGGACCCCCCAGTCTACTCTTAAAGAGGCCCCGCCCCCAACCAGACTTACCTGCACGGAAGATGCTTCGCTCCGTGCTGCCCCTCCTGGCGTGCCTGGGTACTGTAGTCCTCTACCTCCCAGAGAGATACCCAGAGAGGGACCCAGGATACGACCACCTCCATGAGAACTACAGACATGGCCGCCGGGAGGATAAGCTCCACTCGGACAAGAAGTTCTGCTCGTGGAAATGTCTCAAGTTCTCCCTGCAGTGGCCGGGAGGATTCTGTCTGGTGGGTGTGAGCTTGTAGATCTGCTATTTCACGTTTGTTACACGTTGTGAGCTTGTAGATTGGCTCTTTTTGATGAACCTTCCCCCCAGAATAGGGATGCCGGGGTTCAGGAAGTGGTTAAACGTCAAGATAACGTTATTTTCAGTCAGTTCTGGTGGAAACGGATATTTCCCTGTGAGCATAGCGTCTATGTAAGAGAGGAATATGGTTTGTAGTCCCTATGGACTCACTCATACTGTAGTGAAGAGGTTGTTATTTATGGTGTCCTAGTGTTGACTAGAACGAAAAATGTTCGGCGACTGCCTTTTTTCACTGACGAAAAACAAAATAGAAACTAAATAAAAACTATAAGCCATGATGACTAAATATATTGACAATTTCGTCAACAAATGATGACTAAAATGATACGAAGGGACATGTGGAGAAGAGGGTTAGGGTTAGGGTTACCCACTAGAACTAAAAGACAACATTTTATGTTTGGTTGTGCTCGGGTGTTGTGCTCTAAAAATAGGCGATATACAAGCTCACAGCACGTCACAGCGCAACGCGTTGTAGATCGCAACCATGTGTAAAATCAGGCATTACAACACCATCAAGGGTCGCCAAAATACATTTTTGTCGACAAAATCAACTGTAGATTTAGTCGACTAAATTCTTATGATATTTAGTTGACTAAAACTAGACTAAAACTAAAACATTCCAGATGACTGAAATATGACTAAAACTAAATGACATTTTAGGCTTTGGAGAACTCGTCTGTCTGCAGCATCCCTGCTGATGTCAACACCTGGACCATCCATGGACTCTGGTAAGATAAGAAACAACACTCACGCAACACACACACACACACACACACACACACACACACACACACACACACACACACACACACACACACACACACACACACACACACACACACACAATGACAGAACGACAGACAATATCATCGACATCCTGACATTTTCCTGTGCGCAAACCCTATTCATGGGTTGCATTTGTAGTCCTAAACCGGCCATATTTGGGACCAACACAGGTGGTCAATTTGTCTGATTGGCAGTGAACCAATGTTCTACGTTAATCAAAACACCTGTGTTGGTCCTGGCTGGTGTAGGACTACAAATGCAACCCATGAATACAAGTTTACAATGCAGCACATATGTGAGTATTCCATCCATTGGTAGACATCTAATGTGGGACATCATTTAAACAAGAGACAACAAATACACATGAGAAATGAACATAGCTTTATGTATTTATCTGTGTGTGTGTGTGTGTGTGTGTGTGTGTGTGTGTGTGTGTGTGTGTGTGTGTGTGCGTGCGTGCGTGCGTGCGTGCGTGCGTGCGTGCGTGCGTGCGTGCGTGTGTGGTGCGCGTGCGTGCGTGTGTGCTTGTGCAGGCCCTTGAGGGATCAATACTGCTGTAAATGCTGGACCATGTTCCACTCTGATGTCAAAGTAAGTCCTCATCTCAACCTCTGAAAAATACATTTGATTGTGGATTATTATTATTGTGAAACTTTCATATATTCCAATTTAGTATCAATGTGCAAACGTACAGGATGCACCGATACACAGAACACAGTAAGCCTACTTGCGCTCTCTGCTGGTGAAAGTAATGACTGGAGGTTCTGTCTGTTCTGTAGGAGTTGGATCCAGAGCTGTCTCAGATGTGGCCTTCCTTGATCAACACCAAGACCAGCTTCCAGTTCTGGTAACATTATATATATATATAATATAAAAACACCCTACTTTTTCACACTACATCAAACAAAACGTCACACAAAAAAGCATCACAAATATTTTAGATCAATAAACTCAAATTTGAATCCTGAAAAGTAACAGTTTTGTGTGTGTGTGTGTGTGTGCGTGCGTGTGTGTGTGTGTGTGTGTGTGTGCGTGTGTGTATGTGTGTGTGCCTCCTTCAGGCAGCAGGAGTGGGAGAAGCATGGTGTGTGCGCTGCGTGTGTGGAAGGTCTGAACTCTCCTCTGAGATACTTCAGCATCTGTCTGAAGCTTCGAGCACGCTTCAACGTGCACAGGTACAGACACACACGCACACACACACGCACACACACACACACACACACACACACACACACACACACACACACACAGCGCGCACGTGCGCACAGTTAACTATTGATTTATGTCTACACACATGGAAAGCAAATATTTTGGGTGCAGTAAAGCAGTGGTTCTCAAACTTTGACATTAAGGTCTGCCCTTACCTTTGACAGTGTACAAATAGACTTGTAAGGGTCAATTTAGACCCCCATAAAGGAACCTAGAGAGTCCCTGAAATCCACTTTGAGAACCACTGCAGTAAAGGTTACAGTCACAAACTCATGGATATGTCCTCATGATGTCACTCAGCACTCCATGCATGGGCACAAGTAGCGGCGGCTCCGCCATGTATGGCAGTATTAGCAGAGACAGCACAATACTGTAAGCAGCCTTTCTGCCTGGTCTTTGGTCATACCAAGTTGTGGAAACACTCCAACAACCAGTCTGTGGGTAATATGTCCTAGGCTGGATCACCAATGGAAACAAAGTTCTTAGTCTTGGCAAGCACTGCTGCTTGATGTTAAAACACTCTCTGTAGTTGTTCTCATGGGCCTGAAAGTCCACTCATTTAGGCCAGTCAATCTGAGGTTTGACCCAAAAGAAATTGCAATAGAAATGGTTCAAGGTTTTTTATGATCCTTAGAGTCATCCAAAAAAACATGCTAAAAGTTTTCCATTTTATTCTTAGTGGATCAAGGTGAATTCAGGGGGTTCAAGTTTGGGTCCCTTCACTTACTATAGGCCTACGGAAAAAAAGACCTGCAAAAAAACCTTCTTTAAGTAGCATTTGAGGGGTCTAACTAGGGGTTTTTCATGATCTTGAATCCATTGCAAGCATTTGTTTTGCACAAAAAAACATTCCTCTGGCTAAAAAGGGACACAGCAAAACTGAGCTGACCTCCGAAAAGTGATGACTCATCACTAAACCATAGTTTTGGGGGTCAGTTTTTAGCCAGAGGAATGTTTTTCGTGCAAAACAAATACTTGGAATGGATTCAAGATCATGAAAAACCCCTAGTTAGACCCCTCACATGCTACTTAAAGAAGATTTTTTTGGCGGGTCTTTTATCCTGTATAGTAAGTGAAGGGACCCAAACTTGAACCCCCTGAATTCACCTTGATCCACTAAGAATAAAATGGAAAACCTTTAACATGTTTGTTGGATGACTCTAAGGATCATAAAAAACCTTGAACCATTACTATTGCAATTTCTTTTGGGTCAGGCCCTTTTTTTTGCTTAGATTGACTGGTCTGATTGCTATTCCAACAGCCGACGGACATACCGCTGGAAGGCAGCCGGGTCTATTGCCTCTCATCCCGGTGAGGGGCCGTCAGGTACGGTACGTAGCTGTTGGTAGATTCCACCGGTCAATAGAGTGCCTTCTTGTATACAAGCTATATAATACACAGTCCAGAAGTTGCAAATTGACGATGGTGGTTACAATGGGCAGTTTAACGTCATACCCAGGTCCAGCTCAGCGGCCTTGTGGTTAGAGTGACCGCCCTGAGACTGGGAGGTCGGGGTTCGATGCCCGGGCCGGGTCATACCAAAGACCCAATGCTTCCCTGCTTGGCACTCAGCATCAAGGGTTGGATTTGTCCCTGCGACATACTAGCGCCGTGTCTGCTTCTACATCAAGCTGCCTCACAGCTCATCCGCACTGCACGCGATGCGACTCGAGCGATGAAATCTCATTAAAATGCATTTGTTTCAATGAGGACGTCCTGACCTACCGCGAGCGACGTCGTCCACCCCTCCTGTTTTCGCTCGCAGAGTCTCTATTTGAGCAAGGTTTTGCGGCGATGTCCATATAGAGGTAAATGGCCATGTCCCTTCCCCCAAACACTTTTTTAATTATTTATCTATTTGATTGGTTCAGGCTGCGTCTCAATGCAATGGCCGACGACGGTCCATATGCAGACAGTATTTCGCAAGACATCGCGTTGCTCGCTTGCTCGCGTGCAATGTGGATGAGGTGTCACGCTACAGAAACAGGAGATAAGCTCCCTATGGGCCTCATGGCTTGGCCAGGACCGCTACACACACACTCATGTGTCTATCTGGTCTCTCCTACAGACTTCTGGAGGATGCTGGAATCAAACCATCCTGTAACCACAGCTATAAGGTACACTCACTGCACACTGAATCAAAACATCCTGCAACCACAGCTACTGTATAAGGTACCCTCACTGTGTTACTGTTGTACTAACAGTGAATACACTCCCAGAGACAGACAGAGAGAGAGAGATGGAGAGAGACAAAATAGGACAGCTGAGCCTGAGAGACAGACAGAAAGAGACCAGTAGATATTAATCTATATGGTCATCTAAGGGTCATGTGATATTTATTGTGTGTGTGTGTGTGTGTGTGTGTGTGTGTGTGTGTGTGTGTGTGTGTGTGTGTGTGTGTGTGTGTGTGTGTGTGTGTGCGTGTGTGTGTGTGTGTGTGTGTGTGTAGTTAGATGAGTTCGACAGAGTTCTGGCTCCAGTCCTGGGTGATCATCATGACATAGACTGTGTCCAAGATGATGAGGTCAGCTCTCTCTCTCTCTTTCTCAAATGCTCACTTTCAATGACAAAATGTAATTTTAGCATGCAAACCTTTCTAATGGTCACCACTAGACTAGTCTCGCGTGGCCAGACTGTTGACTCCGTGATTTGTCATACAGTCTGGAATAACGTAAGAAGAATGAATGCACATTTATCCTAATCTATCTATTAAATGCGAGAAGTCTCTGCGTGTCTGTATGTAATCCGCGTATCTCGAGAACCGTTCGTCCCACCGGCTTCAGTTTCGGCACGCGCGTTCCCCACCGCGGCGCGGAGTGCAGTGCCGGGCCTCGACTCGACCCGACTCGCGGTTTTCCGAAACTGGCGCAAAACGTTCGGAATCACCATATGCAGAGGTGATTGTTTGACATCACTTCTTAAAAGACTCTGACATCACGTACGCCACATGAGTCAACAAAAAATGCCACGGTTACTTATTGAATGTCATCAGTATGACGTGTTCTGATGTCACAGATCTAGCTGCTGACATCTGCGTATTCTGCTTAAAGAAACAAACAAAAAGCAACAGAGATCTCCATATATGGGCATAAAAGGAGAACAGACAGACTGATACAGAGATCTCCATATATGAGCATGAAATGGATGCAGACAGACAGATACAGATATCTCCATATATATGTAAATGGACACAGGCAAACAGATGGTCAAAACGGGTCCTATGACAACAGGTATAATGGGGTTTGCATTAAAGGGCGGGGCATTCATTCCCTATCTATATAGTTCCCGAGTTTGCCGGACCCCGACTAGACGCTCGGCGGCCGAGCTTCTAGTATAAATAAAAATCATCTAAGCATATTTAGCTTGCTTCTTAGCAGAAATGATATTCTAAAATATATTTTCTTGAACGGAAATTCCAGCTTCCATTACTCGCCGTTCAGGAGCTGTAGTTCCAGACTCTATATAGCATTCGAAGATTGTGGAATAGTTGTCTGGCTACGGGAAACTACCATTAGACCAACCATTAAGAGTCTGATAAATTCCTAAATAAATTGTAAATTGTGTGAATGCTTGCGTCTCTCAGGGCAGAGAGGTGTGGTTCCAGGTGAAGGTTCCCCTGTCTCCCAACCTGACGCTGGGCTGTGAGCACCACCACCACCAGGACCCCCACCAGGAGGACCCTCCTTCCCCAGGAAGGAGCTACTCTCCTGGGCATCCCTGCCCACAGAACACCCCTCTCTACTACCTTCCCATAGACCACCACAAGCCCCAGAAACCCTGTGCTTAACCACCAATGACATTTAGGTCTCTGTAGCCTCGGGATCCAGGCATTTCATAAGCCACAGATAAAAGTATCTGTGGCAAATATCTGTGGTAGATATTTTTTTTATCTCTATCTACCATCCACTTTGAATGGAAAGATATCTGGAGAAAGAGATTTTTTTATCTGTTATCTGGCCCAGTGGGAATGGGCCTTAAACCTGTTACCTTGTGATGCGATTTCAAGGACTTCAGTTGTGTGTTGTCTGACAGTGCTTTTTATTTGTATAGTAGGCTAGTTGTCTTGTGTGGCCAGACTGTCGACTCCCACAATTTGCAAATGCTCCCGTCATACAGTCTGGGAGACGGAAGTTCTGATCATGCGCATCCGATACGAGTAGCGATAAAGCGGATGTGAAGCCTCCTTCCAACCCGTTTCCTTTTTACAGTCGCACACATTTAGCCTAATATAAATAAAAATGATCTAAGCATATAATTATATTGCTGCTTATCAGAAATGACTTTTTTTAAATATATTTTTGTGAAAGGAAACACCAGCTTCCTTTAAGCTGATTTGGGGAGGTGTAGTTCCAGACTACGTATATAGCATTCTGTGGAAGTCGCCTGGCTATGCGAGACTAATATATTTGTCACACAATGCTTTTCTCAATCTAACATGTCACCACTAGAATGTGCTACTAATGGTTTTAATAAAGTATTATTACCACACACTACTTCCTACTTCACTTCTCTTTATTAAAGAGACTCCTGTTAATGAACCAACACTAGTCTATAGCAATGGTTAATATGGTTATCTAGAGCTATTCAACGCATATCACTTAGACCGAAATCAACTCTTTTTTTAGTTGTTTACTGTGTAGTCTTTAAAAGAAAATAAAAATATGACTGGGGAATCTGTACATGGCATCTTGTCTTTACAAACACACCAACACAAACATGTGGACCAATTTCACAGTTTATTAACATGGTATTATTCTTTTATTTATCATGAAGCCAAAAAGGAGACTTTTCCATTCTTTTCTAAACGGCCACGCCGTCAAATCAAGAGTGCCGTTTAAACTTAAATCAACACTCAGGATTCTGTTGCGTGTCCTTGGAGAAAAACAAACAAAACAAATGATAACAATTACAATCCAAAAGAAGCACTAAAACAGGTTCAGATCATTAACCATACAAAGATAAAATAACTGAAAAAAAGAGTCATCGGTTGAAAGTATCGGTGGAAAAACAGGTTTGTGGAGCGAGATCGCACAACACACACCAAAATCCCCAGTGTTCATTTGTCCATTTGTTAACTCTTAGAGTGTACAAATGGAACCAAATGGAAGGGTCCATTTGGTTACATTTGTACACAAAGAGTTGAATTAACACTGGGGATTTTGCACGCACACACACGTAGCTCACTGAGAGACAGATTTCAAACAATGTAAAGTGGTCGTGAGCTTGTAGATCGCTATTTTTCAACTCTCAGAGTTAGACACGACTCGGGGGGGAAATAAGGACATGGCTCAAGGAAATAAGGACAGACAGACAGACACATGACATGACTCAGGGAAACAAGGTCATGAGTCGTGTAGTGGATTTTCTTTTCTTGTCCAAGTCAGTGTGAGTCTCTCTCTCTCTGTAACCCAGTGTGAGCGTGTTTAATTAAAGGAGTAGTTCACCCCCCAATAAAATTACCTCGGATGTTCTAACAACTAAACACCCCATGAAGACTTAAATTCATGGATTATTTTCTTTGGTTTTTTGTCGCATTCCTGAGACAATAATTTGATGACCGGGTCATCAATTGCGACTTAGGAATGTGACAAAAAAAAAAGAAAAAAACAGAAACTAAAATAATCTCAGTGAATTCAAGGCTTGATGCGGGGTGTAATTGATAGAAAATAAGTAATGTTTGGGGTGAACTACTCCTTTAAGTGTGTGTGTCGTGCGTCTCAGGGTGTCTCTCAGTGCTCCAAGCGTCCCAGGAACCTCAGGTTGAGGATCTTCAGCTGGTCGTCCAGCTCCATCCGCACGATGCCGTCGTCTCCGTCGATACTGAGCAGGATGCCTGTGGCCTCGCGGTCCTCCCCTAGGATCACCTTCACCTAGAGGGGGCGACAGAGAGACACATTTTAATAGAGAGCAGGATGCCTGTGGCCTCGCGGTAGAGGTCTGCAGGGTGGTATTTTAATCCCTGCAGGCGGGAGCAGGTGGTCAAAATAAAGCCAGCGGACCCCGCAAAAGCCCGCACTCTCCCTCAATAACCAGACATAGAGCTTATATCTATACTTTAGCAAGATGTGAACATGTAGAGAACGTAATCTCCCCTGCTGAGGACAACGCACGCACGCACCTCTCTCTCGTTCCCTCTCTCTTTCTCTCATTTGATCTATTAACTATTTATTAAAATAAATGTCCCATCGCAATATAAAACACTTTCCCTCTGTGAGCAACTCCTCACAAATGCCCCTCTCTCGCACACACTTATTCTGTTTGGTGCCTTCTTGGGAGAGAGACTGTTGGACACGCTGCGGTACTTTGCACCGCGGGAGTCCGCGGGACTAAATGTGTATAATTTGTTTGTTGCGGGTGGGAGCGGCGGACAGGAATTGACTACGGGTGGTCAAAAAGGAATTCAAAGCGTCGGCGGGCGGGATTGGTCAGAAATCAAGCGGGAGCGGCCGGTAATGGGATAAAAAAAATCTGTCCCGCGCAGATCTCTACCTCGCGGTCCTCCCCTAGGATCACCATCACCTAGAGACAAACATTGTAATACCTTATCTATGTTCACATAAGGGGGTATTCAACTAGATTAACACACTTACTGCACAAGCCAGAGCTTTCCAGAGTTAAAGGGCGTAACTATTTACCTTGTTGTTCTTGGTGGGGGTGATGGGCTCCAGGTGTTCACTGCTCAGACTCACCACCTTCTCTGACTCCTGCATGAACACTGAACACATGCCTCCCTGGGAGGAGGGGAAGAAGAAAATGTTGTCATTTCAAGGAACCCTAGTTTGATTAACACAATATACAAATGTTCTTCTTTGAGTCTCCATCCGTGCATAATAGACCACTTGGACACAGGTGAATTTTTAAGTATTCAACAGTATGTTGCTGCAGTTGTATCTGAGCACTGTTCCACACAGCTGACATGAAACCTAAATCAGGTTATAAGGTTAATGTGTTTTGAAAAACACATGTTTCTTTATCAGTGGTTCTCAAACCTTTTTATGTCAAGGACCCCCTAGAATTATATGTATTTGGCCACCAACACTGCACGCTTTGAAAAATATATATTCAAAGATTTGCAAAAAAAAAAAAAGCAGATCTGTAAGCTTGCAGAGCGGCACCCTGTGAGCTTGTATATCTGCTATATGTTTTAATAGTTAAAGCATCAAATAATGGTTCCGGACCAGTATATATGAGTCAAACTCACTGTGACACTCCTGATGACACCGGTCTGTCCCACCAGGTCCATGAAGGAGTCCTTGACCCGCACCAGGATGTCGGTTGTAACCCAGTCGCTGCTGCCTTGCTCGATGTTGGAGCCAGGGGTGTGAGGGTTGTAGCCGCCGGGGGAGGGCGCCCCGGGGGTCATGGGACTGTAGCCCACAGGACTGGGACTAGGACTGGCCTGGACCCATAGACACATGAAGACAAAGATTATTACACTGTACAAATAGCTAATTGTACAAAGGAGAAAACGGAAAAAAAGGAAAGGCAGCGGCAGTGTAGGACACTTCCTTTCCATGGGAATTTATTTCCAACTCCCCTTGTAACTTTCTGATAGATGTTTTAATTTGTTCCTCTCTCCATGCCAGTTTTGAAAGAAACCAGTGTTACACATCCTTTAATTCACTGTTTCCCAAACAGTGGGTCGGGACCCATTTGTGAGGCGCAGACCAATTTGTATGGGTCACGACAACAGTAAAAAAGAAAAAATTTAAAAAGACAGCCATGCGCAGCCAAGCATATTATGCTTGGCTGCGCAGGGCTGTAGTGCTCTGAAAATTAGCTGATCTACAAAGCTTGCAGATCGTCTATTTTCTGTAGCCTACCCACAAATCAGGCATTACGCCATGAGGCCTGCCCCCTTATTTAGTCGACTAAACCAACTGTTGATTTAGTCAACTACAATCGCATATTTAGTCAACCAAAACTAGACAAAAGAAATACATATATATGACTCAAACTAAATGGAATTGCATTCAAAAGACTAAAATGACATTAAACGTTGCTATCAAAACTAACACCGTGTCGCACGTACCTGATAAGCCATAGGAGAAGGTGTGGGATGGTAGCTGGCGGGCGAGTGCGTGTTCTGGTAGCCCACCGGTGAGGGCGCCACCTGGTGGTAGCTCTGAGGACTGGGGCTGGGCTGGTAGGAGCCCTGCGGAGAGGGAGCCGCATAGGGAGAGTACTGCTCCGTGTTGTACCTGAAACGCGCCACAAGGAGGCACTGTTGTAAGGCTGGGGAATTCAACTGAAAATACATGATTGAAACTGCAATATTTAGGTCCAATAAGCGACTTAGCACGATCAAAACATATGAGATATGTATGGATTCAGGATCAGGAGTAGCGTGTGGTACTTCAAGCACATTATACCCATAGAATCAACAACAGTATTGGTTCATATTCTCCCCCCAAAATAGAAATATATCATATAGCCCTGCACAACACTGTTGACAATTTACAATTTAGGCATTTAGCGGTCGCCCTTGATCCAGAGCGACTTACAATAAGCAGGATAATACGTCAATACAATAAGCAGGATAATACGTCAATAAATCAAGAACAAATGCATAGGAGGAATATCAATCTAGAAAACAATAACGTAGGTAGACCACGCACCTAGACAATAAAAACTTTTTGTAAAAACCTAAAAAATGCCAACTAGCTTTCCTGTGTGGTCATCGAGGGAAGGCGAGTGCTACAGTAAGTGCTATGGGTTTGTTGCTAATCATAACTAATCATAAGTTGCTAGTGGAGGGTCGATTTGTTAGATCCATGAGATTTCCAACTTATTATCCATTCTAATATATATATTTTTTTGAACTCACCAAAACCTGAGGCAGATTCTACAAATGCCTTCTAAATGAGTGAGTTAGTTCTCACACTTTAAAGAGGTTTCAAAAATGTTCAAATGTACACCGCTCGAGCTTTTATGCTATTTTTGAATAGCCAATGTGAAAAATCTAAAATTACACTGATTCTTTCCCGGTTATCTGGCCTTTAAAATCGTATAAATAAGCCCACACAAGCTATGTTAGAAGTTAAAGGACCATTTTCAGATTCAGACAAGATGAACCGAACAAACCAGGCTTCTTTGATACTTCGGTGTGTATGTGTGTGTGTGTGTGTGTGTGTGTGTGTGTGTGTGTGTGTGTGTGTGTGTGTGTGTGTGTGTGTGTGTGTGTGTGTGTGTAATGTGTATGTGTATGCAGTGGGTACTCACATGGCAGGGGTCCCCGGGGTCTGGGGGTTGTACTGGGGGTTAACCTGCGGCGAGGGGACCTCGGGGTAGCCGGGGGTCTGAGGGTTGGGGGTCCCGGTGTACGCCTGCGGGGAGGGGGAGGGCTCGTCGTCATAGCCGAAGTCGTACTCCTCGTCGTTCCTGGAGGGGAAGAGGAAAAACAATGAAAACAATGAAACATCAGTCTGTTATTACTAAACCACCCTATGGTGTTTGTTCTAGAGAAAAACTGTGTGGTCCACTTTAGAAATAGTACATTCTGTTCCCCACATAATGCAAATTAATTAGTTTATTTTTTCTAGTCGCACTACGAGTTAGAATAAAAGATGAACATACCAGTGTGGTTCCCTAGCATCCTTTAAAATCGCCCTGAAAAACCACTTACAGGCGGCAGCCATTCGCAAAAGGCAATAACAAACCTAGCCCAGCCTCCCCTGACCCTTCTTTGTATTTACCTACTGTATATATTTTTTGCACTGTTTATTTTTTTATTTACTTTTTACTATATCTACTGCATAGTACTGTGTTCTATCCGTCTGTCATTCAATGTTATATGAGATACTTCAATGGTTTCCTATGGAAATAAGCTTAGTCTTTTCTAGGATCTCATTTTAGTTGACCTTGTACCAGTGAACTGTACCGTCATGAAACTGTACCTTTTTCTATGCAAACTTCTAATAAAGTCTTCAATCAATCAAACCATAATTATACACAGGAAACCAAAAGGATTATACCAATTTAAACCTGAACTAATGGAATCATTTTGGAGGTGCACGGCACCACCGGTGGTTTCCGGTCGGTGGTTCCGCCTGACGACTATAACATGATGTGAAAACTACACAAGGTATTTCCGCTGCCGACCGGATCAAAATAGAGCTTGTAGATGGATATCGTCGTTGTCGGGTGGAAACCTCGTATCTCCAAGTTTCAAATCTGTAAGTTCTTTCGCAAAGTAAAGCCCTGCTTCATCATACAAGGCTGTCACACAAAAGTAGTGAAAACAGCCGATCTAGAAGCACACAACGCCTCGCGGTGCGAGGCGTTGTGTGCTTGTAGATCGGCTGTTTTCACTAGTTTAAATCATTTTTAAAATGATAAATCCAAAACGGACGGTTTTGGACATACAAGGTTTTCATCGCACAATGACGATATGTTGGGATTGTTGTGGTCCCAGGCTCCACTCTGTCCAGGTGTGTGTGTGTGTGTGTGTGTGTGTGTGTGTGTGTGTGTGTGTGTGTGTGTGTGTCTGTGTGTGTGTGTTACCTAGAGGGTGTGTTGGGGTTGTTAGGGTCCCAGGCTCCACTCTGGCCAGGCGTTCTGCTTCCATCGTGGATGGGGGTCTGCGATCCGTAGTGAGGGGTACGACTTCCTGCTTAGGGTCAGAGGTCAAGCGGGTCAACAGGTTAGAGCAGTGCTGAGCAAGATCTTTATTCCAATGTGTAAACGGAGCCCTGATCCATCGACCACTACACGTTAAGTTACAAACCAATTCCCTGTCATATCCCGAGTTTCCTGAGTTACGCGTCTTTTTTACTTTTCCATCCTTCCGGTTTTGGGTGGATCGCGAACCCGAAATGCATGTTCGACGTAGGGATGGGACGATACGCGATATTATCGTTTATCGGGATAAAAAAACACTCGCGATAATCGTATCGCGGAGATTTAATTTATCGGGATATCGTCCTCCGTCATGCACTGGGATCAATTCAGCTTTTATTTGCCGAGCTGCATATCCGGTACCACTTAAACCCTCTATAACAGGTAAAAGGTACTTATGATATACGTACTTGATACAGTATTCACAAATGTCTTTGCCAAAAAATATTGATTATTGCGATAACATCGTAAATCGCGATTTCTTTTGTCACAATAATCGTGATATGACATTTTCATATCGTCCCATCCCTAGTTCGACCCCATAACAACTGCTCTTATTGTTTACTTCCTACTTATACATAACTGCAGCTGTCTCATGAATGCCTGGAACGGAATCCCAAGACGATTTATTTGTTTGGAAGCTGTGAACACGCGTGGTGCATGATCTGTGCACCATCCATCGTGCATTTCAAAAGGGTAACAAAATGGGGGCAGTGAACCCCGAAAGTCGCCATTTTTTAATGCCAGTAAATTAGTTAAAAAAAAAACACTGACCACTGTGTACACAGATCTGTTCTATCTACCACCACATGTGATGTTCCTAAAAAACAAATAAGAAATAATTTTCTGCTCCCAAAGAGTACGTTTTTACTTTCAAGCCTAACGGTCTCGAACGTAAAACCAAGTAAAAACGTACTCTTTGGGATCAGCAAATCGGCGTGCAGCTCTTATTTGTATACTATTTATTATTCCAGCACCCAGCCTATATGGCCTGAGATGTGCGTGCCCTTTTGGCTGTATTTCAGCCTCTGGGCCAGGTCTAGATGACTCAAGGGGAACACACACTGGACGCGGAGCGGAGGCGACGCGGAGGCGGCGCGGAGGCGGCGCGGAGGCGGCGCGGAGGCGACGCGGAGGCGACGCGGAGGCGGAGGCGGCGCGGAGGCGGCGCGTCAAAACATACAACCCCATTATTTTCAATGAACTAACCCACACCGGCGCCGCCAGACGCGCGCAGCCGCGGGTCTGCCGCCTTGTCTGCCGCGCCGATACGCCGCTGTTCTATTTTTCCAGCGGTGCCACGCGTTGAACATGTTCTCCCATGGTTCTCCCCACCATGGGAAATGGATGTGCTGTGTGGCAGCGCGCCACATCCAGTTGGGGTTACCTCGCGGCACTTCACGTGCATCGATACCGTGACGCGACGCTGCGCAGCCGCCCGCGTCCAGTGTGTGCTCCCCTTCAATAGACCCATTTCTTGTTTACAAACATTGAGACTAAATGCACAGGTGACTGTATCATGTAATCAATTCCCACCAATCCCCAAACCGGTTGTTTTGGGGAGCGCTGGTTTCATTGGCTAATTTTGGTACCGACCTGCGCGCATCTAGGTTTTTATCAGTGTAACGTGGACCAGAAATGAATATATGGATATTGAATAATAATAATAATAATAATAATATATAATGAATATAAACTGTGCTTTCACCGTCATGCAGTATCTCTTGTCATCCAGTAATAAACTTGGAATTCCCGGCTGCCTTCTCACAGACCCAAATTCTCCTTTTAGGCCACACACACACACACACACACACACACACACACACACACACAGTAGTCTCACCTTCGTGTATCGGGGTCTGGGAGCCATACATGGGCGTCCTGGAGCCAGTTCCATACATGGGCGTCTGGGAGCCATACATGGGCGTGCGGCCGTGGGTCGACGTCATGCCGCTGTGTCTCTTAGCTCCCCTGGAGGAGGAGGGAGGGAGGGGGAGAGAGAGAGAGAGAGACAATGAATAAACAAAACCCAAACTAGAAATGCTCAATGGCTGTCGTACGTCTTGGCCAACCTGTGTTGGGCCACACTCATAATTTAGCGTGATTTACACTGGCAGCCAAATCCAGCCTGAATCAGATCTGTGCCATGTCCAGATTGGAATCTGATTGGTTTAAATGGTCACATGGAACCAATCAGATTCCAACCTGGATGTGAAACAGATCCGAGTGTAAAATCAGGCCTAGGAGAACCTTTTGACTAGGTAACTAGTTCTAATCAGTTCTATCATGGAATTCCCTCAAGGCGTTAATGAATCATCGCCTTCACACTGGTTGGCTGTCTGCCCATCATCGGTGGCATAAAGATACACAGACGTAGATAAAAAGGAGAAAGATAAAGACATATGTTTTCGGGTTATCCGTCCGTCTGTACATATGGACAACTGAAAACCTAATACCTCTAAGCACGGCTGTCCACAAACGGTGGTATAAAAACATTCAGATATACAGAAAAGGGCGAAAGGTTTCCAGAGAGAGCAGAAGCAAGAGAAATAACCTAATAAAGAGGTAATGTAATATACATACATGGTGGTTAAGCGCTGTCGGTCCACAGAGATGGTCTGACACGTGGAGTGAAGTTCCACCCTGGCTGTGGACTCTGTGGCATCCTTCACCACACCAATGTACCCTGGGAAATGTAGGCAAAACATTAGTGGACATTTACCCTGGGAAAGTAAATATGGAAGTAAATATGTAGATCAACTGCTACCATACGTAACCGCTGGGCTCAATTGATGACTATGTGGCACCATTACATTTTATTTACTAATGAGCTCATACATTTACCCACACAAACCCTCACACCCCAATTATACGCATGTCAGAAATAGGCCAATATTCTGCAAAAAGAAAGAAAAAGAAAAGAAAATGGGGGTCCTTCTGACAGGTGGCTGAAGGAAGTGAAAACAGATATGCTGTTTTCACTGTATTGTGTACTGCTATTTTCCCGAAAACTTCCTGCAAATGTATTTTTTCCACAGGTTTTTTCCGTTTTGCCTTTCAAATTTTTTATGGAGAATGGAGCATATTTTTGCAGAAATAGATTTAAATTTCGAAGTCTGAGAAGATCATAAAAATAGCAAAAATAGCTGATGAGGTTTTGAAATGGCACATCGGTATATTCAACAACCATTGTTGCTGACAGTTACTACAGGTTGAGCTCATCAGTATTTGTATGGCATGGACAGCCGGGTTCACCTTTCCGTGAGATGTGCGAATGTGATTGGCTCACCTTTGTAGGGTCCCTGTGAGATGTGCGAATGTGATTGGCTCACCTTTGTAGGGTCCCTGTGAGATGTGCGAATGTGATTGGCTCACCTCTGTAGGGGCCCTGTGAGATGTGCGAATGTGATTGGCTCACCTTTGTAGGGTCCCTGTGAGATGTGCGAATGTGATTGGCTCACCTTTGTAGGGGCCCTGTGAGATGTGCGAATGTGATTGGCTCACCTTTGTAGGGTCCCTGTGAGATGCGGACGGTCTGACCAATCAGGTCGTTGTCTCTCCTGCCACGGCCCCGCCCCATTCCTCCGCCACCTCCTGCCCCTCCTCTCTGCTGCTGACCTGGAACAACACCACGTTCAAGACTGTTTTAACCCAGTGTGCAAAGCTGTGCACGCTCAAGAGTTATGATAGCGACTGTTATGCGTTTGTGGGTAACAGAAGCACTAGAGCAGGGATGGCCACATTTGTTTGCATGAGTTACTTTGAAAATGACCAGCTGAACATGAACTACCCACCCCAAAAAACAATCTACCTGAGGGGGCCTTCGAATAGTGGCACTGGCGTTACAAAGACAAAGAAATGGGAAATAGTGGGGGAAGGGAGTCTTAGGTTAGTCTTATGTTTTGGGGTTCTTTGTAATGCTACTGAAAACAAAGCATTGCAGTTTGCCATACTTAAAAAACACATCTCCTGCCACCATAGACGTGTGCATGTTGTGTAATCTGACGATTATAAAAATGGAAGTCAGTCTGTTTACAATCGGTTGCGAAAACTAAAATCCTAACCGAGGTCGACCATGAAAAAGAGCGTCTATCGGCCTTCTTAGCGTTTTGGAAGTAGATTCAGAGATACAGGCGAACTGGAGCCTATGGAGAATACACTCCATTGTGCTCCCGGCCGCGTTGCGTCATGGGATATGTAGTGTTTTCGTTCACCACCTTGCTGGATCTAGCGATAGTAAACAGGACGTTTGCGAGATTTTCCGTCAGAAGCCAGGAACCACTTAGGAGAGCATTTGTAGGATTTGTGTACCATTTCACAAATAGTGCCTCCAATTGGGATGGCAGATCTTCCTAAATTAACACTCTTTGGGTCAGGTTTGTGGTTCTTACCTCCTCCTCCCCCATGCATTGGGCTGCTGATGCGAGGGCTCATGGGAGCGAAGCCTCCCACCGTGAAGTTGGTCACGTCTCTGGGCTGCAACACACAAAAACACACACAAACACAGTTAAACAACGATAAAATAACATCATCATCATCATCAACCATCCCGACATTCATTGTTCAATCAATAGTTTCCTTCAACAGACCTTGGATCCTCCAGCCAGCACCAGGTGTCTGGTCTTGCAGACGAACATGCCTCCGTTCTCCACCAGCTTCTTACAGTGGAGGAAGGCAAAGCCTCGGAACAGATGACGGATCTCTCCCTCACGACCCTGGAACAAACATTTACACAACAACACATAAGTGTCTCGTTCTGTGGCACCCCTGAGTGACATAGTTACTTTATAGCACCTTACATTATGGCACGTAAATATATGTACCTCTTTCCCCCTCAGAAACAGCATGAGGGGAATACCTGAGAGAATATCTGTTTCCATTAGAACCGACTGTATGTATCCTTGAGATTTTACCATTTGAACTGAGCCTCCCCCCTCCAGATAAATATGAACATAGCCGAACTACAAGCGTGAGCTTGTAGATCATCCATTTTCACAAGGTTTGCCAACACCAACTCGGGACTCCTGAATCACTGCCCTCCACACTCAAATCAAACATCAGGGTCTTGAGCTCTACAGTGTTGTTAGCCAAGCTGTCGCGCTGCAGTGCATCTACGTAGGTGGTGCGTAATGAGGGAATTCTCATGGTAGAGTAAACATTTCAAACATTTTCAGAAAGTGGAAATAGCAGATCTACAAGCTCACAAAGCGTCGCATCACGAAGCGTTGTGAGCTTGTAGATCGGCTATTTCCACTATCAATGTTCTTTTTTTAAGTATAAAGTTGTCAATTGTGTCAGTAATTTCTTTGTATATTTAGGGTCTGAGTCATATCTACCATGTGCAACTTCAAAGCCTAAAAGCCAAAAAGAAATGTAATTGTCAACGACAAAAAACACAATTAAATCGTTAATCGCAATTATCTGAGTGACAATTAATCGTCATGTAAAATGTGATATCGTGACAGCCCTAGTACTAGTGTCCTTACAGAGTGGGGTCCGTCGATGACCTTGACAATGTCCTTGACGTGGATGTTGTTCTGCTCAGAGTCCAGAGCCACGGCGGAGCGGTTGTCCTTCCGCCTGTTGACCGCCTGGTGGCGCACTGTCATCACCTTACCATGCATGTTCAACACCTACAGTACAACACAGCACAGAATAGACATTCAACACCTGGACACTGCACTAGTGACGGGACAATAAGCGATATTATCGTGATAAAAAACATTTGCGATAATCGTTATCGTCGAGATTTAATTTATTGTGATATCGTCCTCCGTCATTGCACTGGGATCAATTCACCTTTTATTTGCCGAACTGCATATCTGGTACGACTTAAACCCTACATAATTGGTAAAAGGTACTTGTTAATATACGTACTTGATAGTCTTTTTTTCTCTCTCCAATGTCTCCATCAAATGTATTTGCCAAAAAAACAGCCATCTACAAGCCATCTACAAGTCACAACTGATCGCAGCTTGTAGATCTGCTGTTTAGCAAATGTTCCGCCCCAGGACAATGGACAATTTTGATTATCGCGATAATATTGTAAATCGCGATTTCTTTGGTCACAATAATCGTGATATGAAATGTTCATATCGTCCCATCCCTACGCAGCACAGAATAGAACTTATAGAACCTTCAGATAAAGAAAAGGTAGACTAGAGAGCCACAGTCGTACCTGGAATGTCTCCCTCTCCAGCCGGACGATGACCCCCACGGTCTGGGGGTCCAGCTGGACCAGCTCCCCCCACTCATGCTGCCCGCCCGCATCCACTCCTGATGCCGTCTCTGAACACAGCTGCAGGTCCCTGGGCAGCACTTTCAACTGTACACACACAGGGCAGAAAACGTCCATCTCCATATTTCATGTTTTTACGTTTTCATATTAACTCATATGCTGCCATTTAACAATACCTTCGTACTCCCACCTGCCATAAGTCTCCATAGACTTCCATGTAATTCATAGTGCACGGATCGGCTTGGCAGGGAGGTACAATGGGATTTTTTCTGGATTTTCGGGCTTGGCAGCAAATGAGTTAAGACCTGAGGCCGATTCTACAAATGCCTTCTAAATCGGCTGTTCTCACATTCTCTAGATTGTTCTAACATGTTCAAGAATAGAAGATGTAAAAGCTTGCAGCACGGCAGTGGAACGTTGTTAGCTTGCATTTAAGATATATTTGAATAGCCAATGCAAAAAGCTAAAATTACAGATGCTTTCACGGTTTTAATGGGTTAATCGACTATTTTATACCCACACAAAAAGCAACTGCTATGGCTTTTCATGCACAACACATTTTTGTATATAAGGAATTTAACAAAAATGTATAATGCCATACATTTTGTCACGTGTCGATTAATCACCTTACCAGTAAATAAAACAAATCAACTAATTCATCAGTGAAACCTAGGAGTCTGTCTGTCCTACACCGTCTCTCTCTCTCTGCTTTCCAACTGTCGGTCTCTCCTTTGCTGTCTCGTTTGTCCTAATGTCTCTCCCATGTCTTCCTCTCAGCTGTCTCACCTCTACTACACAGTCTCCCTCTCAGCTTTCCCACAGTCTGTCTCTCCTAAACCGTGTCCCTCTCAGCTTTACCACTGTCTGTCGCAGTACAGACAAAGTCAACTTTAAAATGACTGCCTACTTATTGGTGGTGACCGAGCTTGGGCAGTCTCTCTCAAACACGTGCACTCGCACGCACACACACACACACACCCAGGCCTGTGTACCTCGTGCATGGTGAGGTCAGAGAAGAGGATGACAAAGTTCTCCTCCACCCTGACGATGAGGCCGGTGTCTCCCTCGTAGCGTCCCGCGATCACCTTCACGTGGTCGCCCATGCGGAAGTACTTCCTCAACTCATGAGCGGGGAACTCCAGGGGGTCCTGCACACACAAAGATACAGTATGTAAATCACACAATTACACTAATAGATTGACCGATTGTCTGAGTGTGTATATTGTGTTCATGTGTCCGTGTGAGTGTTGAGTGTGAGTGAGAGAGAGAGAGAGAGAGAGAGAGAGAGAGAGTGTGAGAGTGAGATGTCTGCAGTCTTTAAATAAGTTTTACACATGCACAAAGAGGTTCTAAATGTGATACCTTTGAACCTATTCAAATGTTTCTTATAACAACTAGACTCAGGCATCACACAAGTCAGGAACAATGTAAATCAGTGAAAGTCGTTCAATATGAAGCCTTAAATGACTTCCTCCCGTAGGCGGCTGCTCTTATTTTGAAAAGCCTGGATGAAAATGTGCTTATTTTTGGTCACTTTTTTTCCAACCCTAACCCGGATGTTAAGTAATGGCGATTCCCAGCAGAAATCCATCATTGGAAAAAATGTGGTTTGGGTCTTTTTTCGAGATAATGAGGCTTCTTTGTTGACAGCCCAGACCGTACGGTGAGGCTTAATACGTTTACTGTATTTACAGTATATACTGTATATCCTGGGTATCATCGGGATAAACATTTTATGTAGACTAAAAAGACCAAGATTTTTATATTTATTCGACTAAGACTAGACTCATTTCAGATGACTAAAATAGGACTAAGAATAAATGGTGTTATTCCAAAAAATAAATCAGAATTTGCTGTCAAAATTAACACTGCCTTAAATGTGCTTGTATCTTTGAGTTTGTGTGTGTGTGTGTGTGTGTGTGTGTGTGTGTGTGTGTGTGTGTGTGTTCCTGTGTGCGTGTGTGTGTGTGTGTGTGTGTGTGTACCTTGAGGTCCTCGTGTTTAGGCATGATGGTGATCTTGTTTCCGTCCACACTGAGGATCTTCCCCTGCAGGTTGATCAGCTCTCCCTCACACACCTCCACGTTGTCACCGGCCTGCAGGTTGTGCTCACGCTCTTTACCTACACGCACGCACACACACACACACGTTAGTATTACCATTTTATCTCATACAAGGATCAGGCAAAATTCTAACCGTAACCATTAACCTCTAAATGCCCGATGCCAACCCAAACACCAATCAACATGCAAGTCTAATGCAGAGTTGATTTTGTCGACTAAAACTATGACGAAAAATGTTTGTCGACTGTGTTTTTTTCACTGACGAAAACTAAAGAAAAACTAAGCTGTGGTGACTAAAACAATACTAAATATATTGACAATTTCATCAACAGAAAATAGCCACGTGTAAAATCAGTCATTACGATGCCATCAAGGCTGCCAAAATACATTTTAGTCGACTAAATCAACTTTGGATTTAGTCGCCTAAAATCGTATATTTAGTGGACTAAAATTAGACTAAAACTAATACTTTTCAGGTGACTAAATTATGACAAAAACTATTTTATTCAAAAGACTATGACTAAAACTAAATCAAAATTTGCTGTCAAAAACAACACTGGTGTAATGGTCCTCACAAGGTCTAGTTTTCTCAATATTGTGACCGTAGGTCGCATTTACTATGAAAACCTGCAGCTCATGTGCAACACAGAATTCATTTGCAAGTGTGACTCGTGTCACGGCAACCACACTGATTAATTCTGTTCTTGTCCCTTTAATGCCCATATCTGGAGATCCCTGATGTCATCAATATTAAGTCCATAACAGGGAATGCCCATATATGGACATATGGTGTCAGTCTCTGTTAGGACGTCTTACTGGTTCTAAAATATTTGTGAGGACATTTCACCCTCATTAGTCATACAACCACATATTTTCAGAGTTGGCATTTTGCCCTTTTGTGTCCTGTCTTCTCTTGGGATTGCACAAATGTAATTTAGATATCATGTTATGTAGACCTATAGTGTGTATAGTTTCAATGTACAGATTTTTTGGTTGGTAAATGGTGCATTTATATAGCGCCTTTAATTTATCCAAGGCACTTTACAGAGATTGTTCATTACATTCACACATGGAAACCATGCCAGGACCAACCTGTTCATCGGGAGCAACTAGGGGTTCAGAGTCTTGCTCAAGGACTCTTCGACACTAACTGTGGGGAAGCCCGGAATCGAACTGGGAACCCTTCGGAACCCTCCATGTTCTAAGACCGCAACTCTAACCCTGAGCCACTGCTGTCACTCTAGTTGTTCTACGATTTGACTGATGATACCTACAGTACATACATACATATAACACTCAAACCTGACTCCGTGACCAAATCCATACCTACCTACCTACCTACCGACAGACAGACAGAAACAACACACATACCTGACTCAGTGACCACCTCCAGGTCGATGCCTTCAGGCTGGTCCTCAAACTTCTCCAGCTCTGACAACGTGGGCTTCACTCCATCTGTGATCTACAACCAATAACACACACACACAAACACACAAAAAATCATCAATATCATTAGACCTTTAATTATACAGGTAAATCCCATTGAGATACAAGATCTCTTTTCCAAGGGAGCCCTGTCCAAAATAGCAGCAATACAAAACGGTCTCAACAACATAATTAAAAAAAAATTAAAAGCAACAAGATAAAACACGCCGGCTCAGCGATTTATAAAGAGAGAAGTAGAATCATGTCAGGCCTAATTTATACACCGTCACAAGATGGTGCTGCTTGCCAAAAACATAAAATCTTCAAGCTCACACCACTTCACGTTGGAGAATAAATTCACCCTAAGGTTTGCTTTGGACAAAGGTTATTAACCTAATACCAAATTAAAAGGTTAAAGAGAAGAGACTATCACATAATGTCACCAAATGACACATTTTTACCACTTTTAAACAACCAGACAAGAATAAGACTAGAGGAAGAGCCATGGAGGGCTGGTCTCCAAAATAAGTTACCGGTAATGCCTGGAATCTGCCTATAGAGTAGTGAAGTGTGACGTAATTTACACATCCTACCTGGTTCGCGGTTTTCTTCCCCCATTCTGAATTCCCATAGACCTTTTTCATATCGTGTCATATAAGAACTGTGTTCCAATTATAAACAAGTTATCTCAGCGGTTTGACTCATATGGATATGAAGAATCAACTGATGGTGAGAAAACGCTAATGTTACTGTCACAGAATTAGTTACATTTTCGCTAGAAACAGGCTTTATCAAATATGAGTGACTGACTATCATAAACCACACAGAGCCACCTCGCCGATAATATCGCAAAGACCGTTTGTTTATTTTTGGACCGCAATGCTTATATGAGACAATTTTAAGATGACTCAATGTTATTCTCTATAGAGAATTACTTCATTGGAACCGGGGGATGAGTGAGTCATGTCATGACTTTGTTACTCTATGTGTTATGATGAGACATGTTTTGTCCTGAAGGTGGCAGTAGAAGCAAGCTCATGGTTTACTCAAATAGTCATCTCAACATGATGTTTCATTCATGACAATCCAACCATTAGATGTTGACATAACTTTTGCCTATGCGTATTTTTACCAAAATCAGTAGGGGCCAGAGTCTGGGGATCCTGGACATACGTAGCACATGCTAAGGCAATACTACTAGACATTTTTTAGATCAGCGGTTCTCAAAGGGGATTTCAGGGACTCTGTGGGTTCCTTCAGGGCAGGGTTCCCCAATAGGCTGCCCGCGGTCTATTTGCAGCCCGCGGGGGGCTACTGTCAGGCCCCCACCAAGCCCAGTAATAATGGTGGTATAAGAGCAGCAACAACACTAGTATATCGTCGTTGTCAGGTGGAAACCTCGTATCTCCAAATGTGTACGTTCTTTCGCAAAGTAAAGCCCTGCTTCATCATTCAAGGCCGTCTCACAAAAGTAGTGAAAACAGCAGATCTACAAGCACACAACGCCTCGCACCGTGAGGCGTTGTGTTCTTGTAGATCGGCTGTTTTCACTAGTTTAAATCATTTTTAAAATGATAAATGCAAAACGAACGGTTTTGGACAAACAAGATTTTCACCCGACAACGACGATATTTGAACTGTCGCTGGAGTAGCGGGAACGCCACCGTCGTCCCCTGCAATGCTGTGGCCCTCGGCTTGCCTTGGTACCCTAGACATGATTCGGCCCTTGGGGAAAACTAATTGGGGAACCCTGCTTTAGGGGGTTCTAAATTGACTCTTACAAGTATGTAACTCTTGACAGAGTACAGATAGAACCAAATGAACCCTGACGGGTCCATTTGGTTCCATTTGTACACTGTCAGAGTTAAGGGGAGACCTTGAAGTCTAAAGGTTGAGAACTATTGTTTTAGATGGAGTAAATGAATCACCCATTGTTTAGGCTGGCGGTGTTTTGCCATAACAGGACATAGTTATTATTTATGATAAGTCACACATGCTCCTCACTCACCACAGCAGACATGGCAAAGCTCTTGAAGAGGAATCCTTTGCGGCTGTAGCGATTTCCCTCAAAGATCATGAAGTCACCATCGTGGCTCACCTCTCCTCCTAGAGACCTGGACAAGGACAACACGACAGCCTTGAGTATGATGAAATTAAACATTTTATTGCACCGGTACAATTTAATGCCACTAAATTGTACCGGTATTAAGTCAAGGCTAAAGGTCCTTTCCCACTCCCACGCGATACGATAGCGATATGTCTGCGTTCACGTCAAATATGTCTGTGTTATCAGTTTGGTGTGGACGCTACCATCCACTCTCATCCACAAAAAAGATTTTTTTTTCTATCGTTCTTGTATCGCGTTGCAGTGGGAAAGGACCTTAACACCAAAACGGTAGACACGTGTGCATGTTGTATTTGGTGTGTATTTTTGTAAATCTACTTGAAATCATGTGTGTACCTGATCTTCTCAGCATCAAACAGCCTCTGTGCAGGTCTCTTGAACTTCTTCCTTTTGGCAAACCAGTCTTTCTGCGCGTATGGGCGCACGCACACACGCACACGCACACACACACACACACACACACACACACACACACACACACACACACACACACACAAGAGATACTCAGAGAATATCCAACAATGCTGCCATCCCTTATTTTAGTGAAGTTTCTGTGTCTAAAAAGCCACAGCCACGGCAGAATGGCTCCATATCTACAGTAGTATAGTTCTCACACCTACTGTATGTTATAACTATTGTTCTTGGAGCAGTGCTACTGAAACTGGTGTGCAAAAATAACCCACCAGGCTCATCTTGGCCTTGATGCGGTCCAGGTCGATGCGAGGGATCATCTTCAGAGAGATGGTGTTCTGGCTTGGTTCCACGTAGTCCACCTGACATGAAGAAATGACAGTGTTCACATTGTTATCATTGTTATTATACCAGAGTCTAGAACCTAGCTCTTAATTAGCAATTCTTCTTCTGTCATAAAACAGAAGATGTTGCGGGCCTGTAGATCGCCTTTTTTATTATAATTTTCTTTTATCTGGTTACCTTATCTGAAAGCTTAGCCTGACAATAGCAGACCTAAAAGCTCACATCACATGTAGCTATTTTAACAGGGCTTAACCCTTTTAGGCCTAAGATTATTGACTGCTTTAACTATTGAAAGCAGATATACAAGCTCACAGCACGGCACCGAGTGCCACGCTGCGAGTTTGTAGATCTGCTATTTTAAAAAAAATTGTGTCTTTTGAATCCTTCTAACGTTTTTTGAAAAACCTATGTTTCTATGTCAGCAATCTGGCTAGCCATCGTCAAAGAAAAGGTCCTTTTCACTTAACTGGAGCTCAGTTAGTCTGTTCGTGAGAGACTACTATGTCAGTGGTTATCAATTTTTTTTAAGGGGAAGGACCCCCACAATGATATGTATTTGGCCACAGAACAATATATTTAGTTCCAGGGACCACCCAGAAGCAAAATTTGAGTTACAAACGTTCGCTTTAAAAATACATACAGTATATTCGAAGATTTGCACACATTTTCATGACTTTTTCAAAAATAGCAGATCTACAAGCTCGCAGCACGCTGTATATCTGCTATTTTTAATAGTTAAAGCATCCAATAATTTTAGGCCTAAATGGGTAAGCAGTTAACTAAATCAAGAGTCCTTGATAAGAAAAAACTTTCTGCTATTAGACGCATGCACGCAACACTCTTACCTGTGCGATGTCGTCCTTGTACAGGCCTCTCTTGAGGCGGACCCAGGACTTGGGCTTGAGGTTGGTGACCTCCTTGACCACCTTGAGCACGTCCGTCATCTCCTTGATGGGCACCATCTGCTGGTTCCAGAAGCCCATGCGCAGGTTGCCCACGCCCTCGATGGCCGCCTTCACGTGGGTCTGCTTGTACGACTCCACGTAGATGTAGCCCTTCACGTGCTCCGGGGCCACCACCGACTTGATCTGCAGGGGCTGTGGTTGGAGCAGGGAGAGAACATCGCTTTACACACCGTTACAATTATAAACTTGATCTGCAGGGGCTGTGGTTGGAGCAGGGAAACCATCGCTTTATACACTGTTACAATTATAAACTTGATCTGCAGGGGCTGTGGTTGGAGCAGGGAGACCATCGCTTTATACACTGTTACAATTATAAACTTGATCTGCAGGGGCTGTGGTTGGAGCAGGGAGAGAACATCACTTTACACACCGTTACAATTATAACGTTGTCGTCGGCTGGAAACCTTGTATGTCCAAAACAGTTTGTTTTGTATTTATCATTTTTAAAATGATTTAAACTAGTGAAAACAGCCGATCTACAAGCACACAACGCCTCGCACAGCGAGGCGTTGTGTGCTTGTAGATCTGCTATTTTCACTACTTTTGTGCGATGGCCTTGTATGATCAAGCAGGGCTTTACTTTGCGAAAAAATGTACACATTTGAAACTTGGAGATACGAGGTTTCTGCCCGACAGTGACGATAAACTTGATCTGCAGGGGCTGTGGTTGGACCAGATACCATCACTTTATACACCGTTACAATTATAAACATGCAAGTTCACATGACCCCTTTTAATTACTACACTCCATTGTATTGAATTCTGTTTTGTCAAACGCCCTTGTATTTCAAGCTGTTCTATGTAACTTTTCTGTTACGTAGTGCTTTTCTCCTACACAAACTGCTGAACTATTTGACCACTGAGCTAACAGAGCTTGGATGTCTGTACTTTGTGTCAGTAAACTGGTAGGATGATGTCTGTACTTACTGTGTCAGTGAACTGGTAGGATGATGTCTGTACTTACTGTGTCAGTGAACTGGTAGGATGATGTCTGTACTTACTGTGTCAGTGAACTGGTAGGATGATGTCTGTACTTACTGTGTCAGTGAACTGGTAGGCGATGAACTTCCTCATCAGGGCGATGGCTGTAGCCCTCTCCTCTCCGATCTGGAAATACAACACATATAATTAGAAAGACATACCCTACTGTACAGCACTGCTTCGCAGCGTGGGGTCCGGGGACCCCCAAGGGTCCTGGTGAGATCTCCAGCTAAATCATTAATAGAAACAAATGCACCCTTTACAGACCAAAACACGAAAGCTGTTACAACTTATTGTCAACGAAAGTCAAAGCAGAGGTGGACAATATTGCACTGGACGTTACTTTTGTAATTGCATATAAGACAAAGTAAAAGTATTGTATCAAACACATACCTTACACTTGACTGTCCAAAGATTAGGATCCCTGGAAAATACAAGTACAATAATAATGGTTTAGTATTATATATTACGCCGTCAGCAGATGCTCTGTATGTGGATGCTGATTGGTTGGATGTCACGTGACATACTTGACACCAGGAAGCAGTTGCTGCTGGGTGATGTCATCAGACAGCTCCTCTGACCCTCCTGGGAAACTGATGACAGAAGAACAAAACAGAGGTCAAAGGTCAACAGGGTTCAGAAGCTCAACGAGGGAGGGGCAAGATACAGGTAACATGTCAGTCATACCTCGATATTTATAGGCCAATACTGACAGCGATACAAACTATGACTGTTGGTGAACACATATTTGATGGTAACTACTACTCTATCATACAGTTATTCGTTCACACACAATATGTTCCAGATTGCTGTGTGCGTGCGTGCGTGCGTGTGTGGCCCATGAGAACTACAGAGAGCGCTTCAACACCAATCAGGAGTGCAAGCCTAAGAACTTTATTTCCTCTGGTGATCCAGCCTAGGACATACACATACAGGTTGTTGGAGGGTTTTGACAACTTGGGATGCCCAAAGATGATGCAGAAAGGCTGGCACATGTATTGTGCTCTCTCTTCTGACATATACTGTATGGTGCCACAGCCACAGCTACTTGTGCCCATGGAGTGCTGAGTGACATGCCTGACACATAGTAGTATTTCAGTCTTAAACCATGAACAAAATAAGACACTGTATACATCAAAACAGCAGTGCGTAGGTGTGTGTGTGCGCTGCAAGTGTGCGTACATGTGTGAACTGTAGTATAGTACTAGATACTCACTGCTCTCCTCCAGACGATTTGGCATATTTCCTCATGTAATATTCACCCAGAGCCTCTTCTCTAGAATCTCTGCAACACAAAAACACACACAGACACAAACCTGTAAATAAACTCACATGGTCGTAGACACTTACTGTCGAGTTACTCTGGACGAGAGCATCAAATAAGCTGGATATAAGACTGAGGCCTCTATTTTGAGAGAGGTAACATTAATTCAGTTCATTGTAAAGGGCAATATAGCGATCAACATAGCTCTGTAAACAGTATGAGGAATCTAGTTATTTTCCTGGCTCCCTTGACAAGACATCTACGGGGGTTTTGCACTGGTTTTCACGTTATTGCTGAGTATAATCTATTGTGGCAAATACTCATTTACTGCCCCAACCCGAGAGTCCTGAGAAAAAGCTGTTGGTCGAGGCAAATTTTATTTTATTTCATTTCATTTATATAAAACAATCCAAAATTGGAAACGGATATGCTTTTTGGGAGGGCGGGGACAACAGGTTCCTCTGTCCCACTGCCTTCTGCGTTCACTTCCTTGTTACACAGCTAGCTGGCTAGCGGCGCAATGGTGGCACTGGCATGGAATGAGTTAACATTGGGTATTTTGTGGTCGTGAGCGGACCACAGTGTGCGGCCGTGCGTACCCGATCTGTGCACCGTTCAGCATAGATAATCTTCTCACATAAAGCATAAACTGAAGGTCTAAGTGGATAAATAAATAAAGTGATAGTATGTGATCACCTCCAGAGGTTCTGAAGTCTCCTGGATCCAGAATGGTCTTCATCCAGAACCATGTTGTGGTCTATGTTGGACACTGACACAGAGAGAGGGACAACATCAGTTTGTACTGTATGTAAAATAAACATTGTTCAAATTGTACACAGCTGTTTTTTTCTCAAAGCATCTTTTTAACAATGTCAAAGTTGACATTTATGAACCACTGCTCTGTGGGTCGGGACCCCCAGGGAGCTCCCCAAATTATTTTTTAACTTAATGTGAAATGTTGTTTCCTCACTCAACAGACAAACCGGCATAACGTGTCAGTGTATAGAGGGTATCTACACATTTACAAAGTGACAATTTAAGGACTTTTTAGTACCTCTAAAATGACAAATTAAACATTGGCCAAATTGTCAAATATTAGAGGCAGAAATTGTGAAAATAGCCTTGCGTTGCAAGACGGTGTGAGCAAGTAGATCTGCTATTTTCACAATAGAACCGTGTTAAAAATGTAATGCCTCAACTCTTAGAGCTTGTAGGGTGCGGGATCCCCAGTTAAAATATGATTATTTTGGGGTCGCAGCCTGAAAAGTTTGAGAACCACTGGTCTAAAGTATAGTTTAGTAGCAGGGTTGTCCCTGTCTCTTCAGCTCTTTAATAAACATAAAATATAGTTTCAGGTGGGAATAGAACTTCAATTTGTATAGAATGTTTGATTTTGGCCGTGTTTAAGTTCTGCCAAGTTCTGTATTACCTTGATTATTGTTAAGTCGCTCTACATAAGAGTGTCTACTAAATGCCTAAAGTATGAATTGTAATTGCATTGCAGTGTCACACATTTTGGGACATAATGTTGTAGTCTGACAGGTGACATGACGTGTCGACAGACGTCTTTCTCTCTTGCCCTCCACTTCCGTTTGGAATCAAGTGTTGTACAGTGTGTGGTATCGATTTATTGTGTTTATCATTTTTGTGTCAGCACGTTGGCACTGGAAAAGAAACTGTTCTTTAAATTGTGTGGTTCTCAAAGTGGATTCCAGGGACTCCGTGGGTTCATTTAGGGGGGTCTAAATGGACCCATACAAGTCTGTAACTCTAACAGTGTACAAATGGAACCAAATGAACCCTGACGGGTCCATTTGGTTCCATTTGTATACTGTCAGAGTTAAGGGGAGACCTTGACATGTAAACGTTTGAGAAACACTGCTGTAAGTGATGGGCTGAGAAAGGCAGCCAGACACGGAAATACAATTATTCATTATTTAGAATTGGGCAGTGAAATTAAACAAGACTCACCTTCTGCCTCTTCTGCCGAGGGCCATTCAGGAAGGTAAAGAAAAGAGAGAAAAAACAAGTAGAGAAAGAGCAAGAGAGAGAGAGAGAGAGAGGGGGGAGAAAGAGAGAGAGACAATAGAGAGAGAGAGTAGGATAAGGGACAGGGAGATGGGAAGTGAGGGAGAATGAAGGAGAGAATAGATGGAGGGATGAGGGGGAAGGTGACAGAAAGGATGACAAAATGAGATTGTCATCGGGGGAACGGCAGCCCACAGGAGCACAAAAACACACATACATACACATATACACACACAAACATACACACACAGGAACAACAACATAGAATGGGAGACGACAAAAACACAAACAGAGGTGGATTAATAATAATAATGAGAGCGGTCAGGGCACACTGAAGCGTGGATATGGGTTTAGAATGACGTTGTGCTGTGTGTTCAATGCGGTGACACACAGAAGCATCGACCACACATGATCTGTTGTTAGTTATCTCAACATAGTGACTTGACTGACAGATGGCTCTCAAACTGCGGTCCTATGGCAGTAACGTTCTGAGTGTTTAGCCCCATTTCCACTGTAGGGCCAACCCAACTAGAACCAGAACGTTCCAGAACCAAGAACTTTCAAGAACCTGTGAAGTTCCGGGACCAAGTTCTGCTTATGTTTCCATATAACCAGAACTAACTGGGAAGGTCCCTAAAAAAGACCAGCAGTGCTGCTGGCACCGCCCATGGGTTCCCAGAACTAAAGTTTAGTTCTACCTCAGGAGCAGGAACTAAAAAAGGTTCCAGGAAACTTTGTCTGGAACCGGGCCGTACGCAATGGAAACAAAACCAGAACCAAAAAAAAAATAGGTTCAGGTTCCTGAAAGTTCTGGTTCCACCGTGCATTGGAAAAGGGGCTTTAGTTTCACTCCGAGAGTTACACATGGATACAAAGCATTTAGAGATCATGGGGCCATGGCATGATGGGATGAATTTGCAATTCTCATTACAGATCTTTCAACGCGAGGAGAATGTTTCAGCTTATTTTGTGAATGGCAATTTTCAGTTGGCTATGAGGATTTGGGGGGTATTTAACCACCAACTTATTAAACTCTCGAGTACAGACTTCTACACTCCGCAGAATGAAAAGGAACAAAACAGTAGAGGGCACCTTTTTCCTTTTCTTTGACGATGGCTAGCCAGATTGCCAACTTATAGATGGGCACATATTTCTGGCACCAGTTTAAGAAACCTCCCTTAACAAACTAACCCATCAGATTAAAGTCATGTCTGTCCAAGTCTCGACTTAGAAGCCATCTACAGTATAGTCAGTGTAACAAGGGTAAGATTGAACGTGGTGCTGCTGGCTGCTCTACCCAGGAGTCAGGACCGAAGCTGAGAGCCATCAGTTCCATCAGGTAGCAAGGTCAGGCAAATGGTCACACTGGATTCTCTAGAGAGATTCACTCACTTACCCAAGGGATAGAGGAGACCCTTAACTATGTGAACATATATACTGTATACTGTATATATACCTCTAACCTACCTCTTACAAGAACACCAAATGTATCGAATGAATGCTGTATTGTTCACAGATCATAGTTTTAACTGTCACTTTGCCCATCTTCAGAAAATTAACAGTTGCGTGTGCTTTACACTGATTGAACATGGGCTGTGTGTCCAGCAGAGCGTTTTTCGTCTTTTAGTTTTTTCCTGCAAGTGAAAACTCGAGGTGCTCTTCAACGCATTTGTGCACTAACTGGGTGCAAAGTGTCAGGCGACATGGACAGCGTTCTACCCACAGTTCTCTCTGTAACAACCAGACATGCGCGGCTGAGCACAGAAAAGACGCTCAAAGCCTTGTCACGCTCCTCCCGGCATTTCTAGCGTACAACAAAGATTCAAACCTGTGTCTCCCTTGTGCAAGGGGAGCAGGGGACACTGAAGCCAAACATCGTATAGACAGAATCTCCCCCCTTTCCTGGGGAGATATTAGGCTATTTGACCACCAATAAATACGCAGCGCTCCCATTGAAAAACTAATCTAAACCCACACTGTGCTCAGAGGGGGCGGTGGGGGAACGGCCTCTAAAAGTTCTGACACCAGCATTTTCTGATTATTATTTGTTTTAACGGAAACCAAGGAACAGATTTGCCATCTGTGCTCCCCATAGATGTAAGACTGCAGACTGACTTACAAAATGCAGCAGAGCTGGAATGGGATGGAGTTATTGATCATGGGAAGAAAACAAACAAAATACAAATAAAACGTTAAACCAGGTGATGTAGGCTTTTTTTTTATATTAAATGGATGAGCTGATAATCCACTGGACTGATAAAACACGATGGATCAATAAAAGCAACGGTAAGGAGGGAGTGTGGGGATCTCAGTATTACCGTTAACTGAAGAGGACATGCATCATAGAGAGAGGGTTGGTGAGACAGGGAGAGCACAGTCAGAACCAACATCTCATCTCATCATCTCATCATATATATACAATCAATACCAACATAGTTACGGCTGAGTTATACTTTGTTGTGTTGCCGGTGTCGAGCACTGAAAACAGCAGATCTACAAGCTTGTAAATCTGACATTTTCGAAAAGTGCAACCAAGGCAAGTATAACTTAGACTTTGTAGTTACGTGTATAATATAGCCCCAGTTTGTAGCCAATCGACGTTAAATTGGTTTCCTCAAGTTAACAGATTTTCGAAAATCTGATTTCAACCACATTCCAATTATAGGTGTGAAATGTGATTCAAATCAGATGTGTACAACGTGAAAGGAACAAGAAGATTCATTTGAATATGTAGATGAAACTAATCTTGTTTTCAAGTTCATATTCAGAATTCCACCCAGAACCTTGTATTGCACACAAACAATATACATTTAACATGTTTGGCATTGTGTGTGTGTGTGTGTGTGTGTGTGTGTGTGTGTGTGTGTGTGTGTGTGTGTGTGTGTGTGTGTGTGTGTGTGTGCGTGCGTGCCGTGCACATGTACGCTCACCCTTCTCCAAGATGTCCTCAGCTCCTTCCTCCCATGGGTCTTCATCTTCGTACTCATCATCCACATCTAGACAGAGGAGACAGACCATGCAGTCAACACTTGAATGCATCCTAGTATCCCTAGCATTCTGTGCATATCATAACAGACAAACACGTTTTACAACAGGTCTTTTACTGCCATTTAGGTTGTTTGCAGTCTGATCACGGCCAACAAAGTAGCTTACCTTTGTGATTTTATAGAAAAATAGCCATCCATTATTTCCTATCGCGGTCTTGTGTAAAAGACGGCTGCATCGCTCACGGGGTTGTAAAAAAAAACACGACACTATGGGTGCAGCCATTACGGAGCGAGAGGCTGCTCCTCCCCCTCGGTTTGCACAGGTTTTCAGACATAGAAATAGAGAACGTAGCTCCAGGCTGAAAAAAACACCAAAGAAGTGATCCCGCCACCATTGTTGTTTATGTCCGCTCCAGATTTGAGACTAACGTTATGGGAGCTGCTGCTACTGTACACACCCGTGCCACCCCTCATCTGCTTACAGTGCTCAGACAGGTAAAAGAGCGAACGCTCATTATGGCGCGGCTGACATGTGAAACAAAGAACGAGCGCTCGTTTAGCAACAAAAGAGTTAATGGTTTCACTGGAACAGTAAGGGGTTGTGACCTCAGAAAGTTGTTTTTTCGAGCGCAGGAGCACTTTGGATATCATGACCAGTATATTTGTGCATCTGTAACGTTGTACCGTGACTCGATTGCTTGTTGTTGTGTTATTCTTCAGTGCTTGTATTGTGTTTTATATGTGATCAGGGCGTCCTTGAAAGCGGGAGCTTGCTCTCAATGGGCTCCCCTGAATAAAGGGGAACAAGGAAAAAGATGTTCTGGCGATCTACAGCTGTAATAGCTGCGAGCCTGTAGATCTGCTTTTATTGGCAAACAGATTTGGTGTATTGGGGGGGGAAGCTGTCTGAGGCCGCAATCACATATATGCGCCGTGAGACATCTTCTCCGTATCGTTTGAGAATGAGGTGGAGGTCCAATTCATTGTCTATGTAAGTCACGTGGTTTCATGTCGTTGCCGTGTCTCTTGCTCAACCGAAGGCTGTCTTTTGGCCTAGAATTATTTGCAAGAGACAAAAAACCATGTGACCTTCGTTGAGAATGAATTGGTCCCACCCTCCCCCCCATTCTCAAACGATACGGACACGATAGCTGTCGCAAATGTTTGGACGGCGACTGAAAATTAATAAAGAAGATAAGACCGAGATCTCAGTTTTAGGCACGAAAAGTGTTAAGTGCACGGCAGGAAAAAAATGGCAGCTCCAAAAACCCTGTGGACATGGCCCTAAAAGACGTAGTGTGACGAACAGACAGACAACCGACAGAGAGGAGAGAGAGGGTGTTAAATCCGTACCGGCCTCGTCCAGGATGAAGCCTCCGTGTCTGGGTTTCTTGCGAGGCCGGTCGTCGTCATCCTCCTCCTCCTCTTCGTCATACTCGTCCTCATCCTCCATGAGGTCCTCTCCTTCCTCCTCTGCTACCTTATCACTGCCCACTGGGCTGGCCGTCTCCTCCTGATAAGAGCGAGAGAGACACACACTTGTATTAAGCACCGATATCCCCATTCCCAACTCAAGGTTAGGATCACTCGTAACCTAATCCCCTACTTGCCCAAGGGTCTGAGCACAACGGTGGGGGCCAGTGGGCAAGAAGAGCGCTTGGTGGCGCATATCCACGATATTCAAGGTAAACGTTGCACTTGCAACTTTACTGTGTACAAAGACTTGCTACAGTATCTGTATGCAGTGCTTTGTCCGCCGTCATATTAACTTATTTGTCATTTTTGCATGTTAATCATGAATCAATCTGACATGATTAACTTTATTGGGATAAAAAACACTCACGATAATCGTATCGTGGAGATTTCATTTATCGTGATATCATCCTCCGTCATGCACTGGGATCAATTCACCTTTTATTTGCTGACCTGCATATCCGGTACCGCTTAAACCTTCTATAATTGGTAAACGGTACTTAAAATATACGTACTTGATGCAGTCTTTTTTTCACTCTCTATCAAATGTCTTTGCCAAAAAAGCTCACGACGCTGTGAGCTTGTAGATCAGCTATTTTTGTTCCGGCAAATGTTTCCGCTCCAAGATAATGGATTTTGATTAAAGCGATAATATCGTAAATCACAATTTCTTTTGTCACAATCATTGTGATATGAAAATGTTATATCGTCCAATCACTAGCACTAACATTGCTGTAACAGATAACATCGCGTCACCAGACTTTACACCTCGGAGGAAACCCTGGTATTTGTTTACAACGGACCGTTTGATCCGGTCTAGGCGGAAACCACAAGCAGACGAAGCGGAGTCGCTTTGTTTTGGTTCTCCCCGTTTGTTTCCCCAATCCCTATTAAAATGGTCGAGTAGCCTAGTGTAGTCTTGCCAGTCGCTATGAGTTGGACTAAAAGATGCATAATATCAAACAAATGTTCCAAAAGCAAAACTACGCCGTATCAAGGGGTTTATTAGGTAGGCCCTAAAAGTATGTCCTAGAGCGCAAGGAAATTATTTTGGGTTAAAACCGAATCCAGTTAGATTTTCCTGGCCAAATTGTCGTCCTTTGAGGACTACAACATGACTTAGGTGGTTTCCACTCCTGACCGGATCAAAACTCGAAATTGGAAGCGATCCCAGGCTAGTAAGTAGATATGGGATACTAGTCGCTATAACGGATGTTTCCATGCCAACATTGTTTTATGTGTTAACAAGTAGATAACCCATTTAGGCCTAGAATTATTGAATGCTTCAGCTATTGAAAACCAAGTGCCGCGCTGCAAGCTTGTAGATCTGCTATTTTTGAAAAAGTCGTGAAAATGTGTGCAAATCTTTGACTATAGCCTATGTATTTTCAAAGCGAATGTTTGTAACTCAAATGTTGCTTCTGGGTGGTCCCTGGAAATAAATATTTTGAGATGCGGGTCCGTGGCCAAATGCATATCATTTTGGGGGCCCTTCACATGAAAAGGTTTGAGAGCCACTGACATAGTAGTCTCTCAAGAAGAGGCTAACTGTCACTGAGCTCCATACCCATTTAGACCGGGAACGCAAAATGCGTTTTTACCTTTCAGGTCGGGAACGCAGAATGCTGTTTTACCTTTCAGACCGGGAACGCAAAATGCGTTTCCTGCGTTTCCTGTAGTTTTTACCCTTTTCTGGTCTCGTGGCCAATGAAATGCATCAGGAGGCGATGACGTATGCTTCCCTATGACTACCGCAAAGCATTCTGTTTTTTTTTTTTTTCTGTTTGGGAGGGGGCTGCACTGGGAGAATCCCAGTGAAGCTTCTCATAGCGGCGAAATGGAAGACGCGTTGAGCGAAGGCAAACCAGACCCGCTGGAATTGGCATTGTTATTGTTACGTGATATGTTTGAAAACGACGACGATGATGAAGAAGTGTTTCATGGATTTCATGAGGACTGGATTACTTTTCACGGACGCACTTTGAGACGGCTAGTTTCAGAGACCAACACGTTAGCCGAACAGCTAGTCAACCCCAAACTCCAGAACAACAGATTTGCAGCTATAGAGGTAATAACTAGGGATGGTCCGATCAGGTTTTTTGGAACCGATCACGAGCACCGATCACAAAAGTTTGATCACCCGATACCGATCAATCACCGATCCGATCAAGTTATTATTTATATATTATTTATATTTTCTAAATGTTAATGTTTTAACTTTAATTAATTAATTCACTCATGAATTCATTTATATATTTGCCTTATAGTTATTTACCAGCATTACTATGTATTTATTATCATAGCAGTAACTAATTATTCCTTCAGCACTGTGGAAATCAATACCCCAAAATGGCCTCAAGTGGGCATACTGAACGGCTGGTTGATCGGATGCACCGATCAGATCGGATCGGTGAATTTACCTTTTGATCTAAACCACCGATTATCGCCGATCACACTGTGATCGGCCCGATCCGATCCATTGCCGATTGATCGGTAACATCTCTAGTAATAACACTTATAAAATGATTATGATGATATGGTTCATTCATTCACATACACAGGCGCACACACACACACGCACGCACATATAATAATAATGACAAATGTCGCTCGCCAGATTTACCGTTATATGGAGCTAACAACTAGAATTGAAATATTGAAAATGAAAGTTTTGGTGCTTGTTGTTTCTTGTCAAAGTGGTGGTCTATGGTGTAAGGCCTATGGTGTAAGGTCTCAAATATTTGCTAATTATGTTTCTATGAGCTACATAGGCTGAGAAATATATTATTTATTAGACGTTTTATAAGATTTATTACAATTTTTGAGTTTGCAGATTTCTTTTAAAAACATTATAAAGGTCTGGACCATGACAAATAATTTCCCACCTCTGTGAAGTTTTCCATAAAATCTCAGGTTTTAGGGGTATTTTTCCAATCGCCATAGGTTTTTAAGGCTTTTTTCCAGGCGGACTTAGGTCTAAATGGGTTAAGTGAAAAGGACCTTTTCTTTGTCGATGGCTAGCCAGATTGCTGACATAAAAACATAGGTTTTTCAAAAAGACACTTATAGAAGCGGGTCAAAATTCAAATTTCACATGTTTTCAAAAATAGCAGATGAGCTTGTATATCTGCTATTTTTCCAATAGTTAAAGCATAAAATAATGATACACAATAATGTGTACCAGTTCTAAATTTAATATGACCGCGGATCAAGCACTGCACAGATAGCGGGTCTTTGTAGTCAAGTTGCAACCCAACTTGCCTTGCTCTTATTTTACATTCCACAGACCAGGAGAGGAGACAGAGTGCTAGACAGATATCTTGTGTTTACGGTTTATAGACGGTTGCGTCCCCTCTCAAATGAGCACTTGTCTTGCCCGGTTCGGGCAACCTGAAAGCAAACTTCACCTGCCCGAAGGTTTTATTTACCTGGTGGTCAAGCCTTAGTGTCAATGCCTGCTTGGCTGCTTGTACACTGGGGGAGAGCAGAACAAGTACAAGCTAGAGCACACATGGGCAACATAAGGCCCGGGAGGCGGACCCGGCGCTTTGACCATCTCAATCAGTCTCTCAAAGTCCTCAAAGAAAAAAAATGGTTGCTATACGTTAATAGATTTGAAACATTTAACTTGACTTCAATTAATAGTAATTCATATTTAATATGTACCATTTTAGTACATACCTGCATACATCTACAGTATGTACTCAAATGTTTTATGTTTTTAATTCACCAACAGTAACAGTGAAACAGTCAACCTTGCGTCCATGTGTATAACATAATGCAATGTGTTTTATCAGTGACCTATGGAGAGGTGCATATCAGATAAGATGCAGTATAAATTTATAGGCTCATTTAAAACTTGATACGATAATGATGACGCAGATTATTTTATGTAACTAATAACTATAATATGTTTTATTGTAGGCCAGAATACATCAGGCAGTCAGCTGTCTTGTTGTGAAAGGGCCTCGTAGTTTGTCATGTCTAACAAATTCATGCAGTTTTAACATAATTAGAATGTGTTGTGTGTTTCAAGTTTCAATTCAATTGTACAAAGTGTGTCCCTTCACTCATTTCATCGAGGTCTGTATGGTCCTCCTCTGGAAATGAATTCTGCCCACCTGTGAGCTAGAGGGTTGAAGCAGTTAACTACCTGACTGACTATACACTCCAACGCAACGCTACACATTGACAGTGCTGTCCAACAAGTCTACGAAGCGATCTATGAAATCTAAAGAGTTTAGTCTGCGACACAATTTTATGAAACATGTAGTGGGGTTAGGGTTCATCTCTCTCTCAGCTAAGGTGTCCCTGCATGCATGCTTCATCTGTCTCTCAGCCAGGGGGTCCCTGCTTCACCTCTCTCTCAGCTAAGGGGTCCCTGCATGCTTCATCTCTCGCTCAGCTAAGGGGTCCCTGCATGCTTCATCTCTCACTCAGCTAAGGGGTCCTTGGCCCGAAAAATATTGAAGACGTGTGTGTTTCACAAACTGCCATTGGGTGGACTGCAAAAGAAAAATGTAGATAAGTTGTCTAAATACTGCTCGCTCTCAGCTGTCTTCAGGCAGCCTGTCTGTCTGTCTGTCAGTCAATCTTCTTTTTTTTTTTCTCCTCTATAGTTCATAAGCAGCGTAATTATGAATTTGGGGTGATTAACTGGGGTATCCATACACAGTGGTGTAAAGTAACTAAGTACATATACTCAAGTACTGTTCAATTTTGTGTTTTTTTTTTTTTTTTTTTCAGTTTGCAGTACTTTTACTTCTACTCCAATACTTCTCTGATGCAAAAATTGTGTTTTTACTCCACTACAATTATTTTAAAACTTTAGTTACTTTGCATATAAAACATACCTTAAAGGAGTAGTTCACCCCCAAAATAACTTTTTCTCTATTGATTAGTCATGCCATGGAGACTAGAGTTCAATAATTTTTGGGGTTTTTTGTCGCATTCCTAAGACAAAAAATTGATAACAATAAATTTACCCCCATTCATTCCGGATGGTGACCCGTTTCGAAACGGGTCACCATCCGGAATGAATGGGGGTAAATTTACTCGAATCAAATTTTTGTCTTAGGAATGTGACAAAAACCAAAAAATATTATTGAACTCTACTCTCCATGGCATGACTAATCAATAGAAAAAAAGTCATTTTGGGGGTGAACTACTCCTTTAATCCACTTTAGCCCTATTTTATACCATGGCTATTAGAAAATAGCCGATCTACAAGCTCACAACGCATCTCTTGTAGATCTGCCATTTTGAAACATTTTGTACTTTAAGTACATTTTCATGCTAATACTTTGGTACTTTTTACTCAAGTACATTTTGAATTCCGGACTTTCACACCAGTCTAGAGTTGCAGTCTTTATACTTTTACTTACTATATTAGTAAGTTTTATTTTTTCCACCACTGATGAAAAAGGTACAGGGCTCAGAAAGGGACGGGCTAGCAATTGTGTAACGTCCTAATGCATAATACCTAATGTAACCTAATGTAACGTAATGTAGCTGCCGGTGTGAGACTGCGAGCTCCATTCAGCGGGGTTTACACCAAAGTAAACACGACATGAAGCCATGATTTTGTACAGACCTGGAGTTAAGTTAACCGCCAGCGTTAGCATCATTAGCATGTTTTACAGCTAACTGAGCAGCAGAATATAACAGAACAGAACAGCTACACAGCAGCCTTATTAGCAATAGCAGCTAACGGTTAGCCTAGCCTAGCTGTTAGGCTGTTAGCATGTGGTTCACTAGGGTTTTTCTACCTCGTTGTCCTCCACCGCCTCTCCGTCGCTGCTGCCCGCGTCGCTCTGGGCGTCCGAGAAGTCGCTGTCCTCGCTGTCCGACATGACGAGTCTGAGAAACGGGCTGTTTGTTCAATAACAACACGTTGTGGTGTGACAGCAGAGGGAAATAAACAACACAACACACACTCACAGTCACACAGAGCGGAGCGGAGATGCCGCGAGACTTGAGGTTCCGGAAACTGAGGCGACGTCAGAGCGAGGCCAGGTTCAGGACGGCTGTCTCTCTAGACAGCGCCTCCTACAGGCGAAGAGGACCATTGTGGTTCTCAACCTATATTTTTAGTCTAGGGGGCTTATAAGCCCCTTTTCCAAACCACACCACAGTGGTGCGGTGTGGTGTAGTGTGGTGCTAAAGCTGCTGTCGAAAAGGGGCTTATGTTCTCAACCTGTGGGTTGGGACTCGGGACCTATGGTCGGGACCCCAACTAGGGGGGTCCACAATTTATTTTTGGGGGGGTCCAGTGAACAGACAAAAGTTTAAGTGTATAGAGGGTATCTGCACATTTCTAAAGTGACAATTGAATTTATGGACTGTTTAATACCTCTAAAAAATATATTGGCCAAATTGTCAAATATTAGAAGCAGAAATTGTGAAAATAGCTATTTATTTATATTTTCAAAATAGAACCGTGTTATACAAAATGAAATTCCTCAACTCTTAGTGCTCGTGTTGGAGGGGGGGGGGGTGCAGGCAGTTAAATATTCTTATTTTGTCGCGGCCTGAAGAGGTTGAGAACCACTAGAAGTTTGCATAGGAAAAGGTACAGTACAATATAGAGTACAATATAATATAGGATACAATATATAGGCCTATAGCCTAATAATTGCAAATTGGCGGCCAGGGAGGCCGCCTGGGTGGGCTCACATAAGTTATATTGCTATAGTTTGAATAGTTATGACTTGTTTTATCTCTAGAGTTATTCATTTTAAGAAGCTATTTAACCAGTAAAGTCACATTCAGACGGATAAATACAGGCTTTGTGTGCTTAGTTTGCACTGAGAGCGAGCAGCACTGACGTCCATTATTCATCTATGTGACACATGAACCTCTTAACGTCATCTTCATACTCACTGTCATACTCAAGATAACTCCATTGAAACAACAGTTTAATGACTTACAAGTAACGAGTAAACATGCCTCAGGGACAGGGCTCATTGCCGATGTTGGCCTGTGGTGGACCAGAAACACATAAGAGCTTTCCCTGAATGACCATCTGTAACCCTGAGAGTGTAGCCTACACATGGACCAAATGGAAACGTATAAGAGGGGTATATAGGGGTCCTTGCAAATAAAACATTTTAGAATATTTTCACATTTGTTCATCTTAGTTAAAAAAAAAAAATTAACGTATTTCTATTGGATTTGTTTCCCCATTTTAAAATACAGGACACATGGGGATACTGTACATAAAAACAACAAATCGAAAAACAGAACACAACGTAGAACAGAAAACAACAACCTTTAATTAATGTTTATGTGTTAGTGGGCACAAAGATAACAAACCGTACAATGTCGCTTAAAACAAAAATATATAGTATATATTTATATTTGTATAGGCTACATGTTTTATACTTCCGACATTATCTTTAACAAATCATTTTGAAATGTTACTTGTTTGTAATACTGTAAGTTCGTGCACTTTATAAATAAAGATGATCCTTTCAGATACAGTAGTTGTCTCTGAAAGTCTGTGTTTGTGACACAGTCGTTGTGCTGTCCCAATGTAAAGTCCCCTCCCCATGTCCTAAAATAACAGCCAGTCCACGAGGAAACTCTGGGCTGTGATTAGGGCTGCAACAGTTTATCGAAGTTATTGATTTAATTGATTGTTTTTAAAACATGAATAAAATAATACATTTTCAAAAACATTGCAACCTGTTGCGAGCTGAGTAGATTGGCTATTTGCAGGACACTGTTGTACCACAGTGTCCCAATAATCATAATTGATCCGGGGACTTGGGAAGCACTTGGAATTCTAGGAGTTGAGGCATTACATTTAGTTTGACTCTGTTCCACAGATATATTGTGAAAAAAGCAGATATCTAAGCTTTAAGCTATTTGACAATTTGGCTAAATTATGTGATTGTTTCTCATAATATGCGAACAAGTCTTGGTTTATTGTATGCCCTGAATCTCAAATAAACAAAACTGTGAAAAAAAAAAAAAAAAAAAAAAGATTGACCAGTTTTTATAGATGATGCATTAATGGTCTTCTTTCTTTCTTTCTTTCTTTCTTTCTTTCAAAACGGCTTTATCGAGTGTCTACACCTGATGTGTGTTTTCAACTCTTCACATCAAGGTCCATTTTTTATTCGCCATTTGAAACACTGAACCACCATTTGATGAGATTTGGCCTCTCAGGCCCAAAACTCTGCCATAGGAGAGATAACATTACAGGCAAACGTTGATCCAAATGTCAGTTCTTCTACATTCTCTAATTGTGCAGACTTCTTGTTAATAAAGTCTTAATGCAGATGTTTAACAATATTTTAAGTAAGGGTCCATTTGGTTTCATTTTATGCTCTCAAGTGTTAAAGATCTATAAGGGTCCATTTGGATACCAACTCTATCATTTAGCTGGGGACCACCTGGAACCCCCTCAAGGATGTTCCACGGACCACTGGCCTCTGGTCTACATGAACATTAGCTCGTGTTCAGGGGAGGGAAACAGTCAGCGGGGAGTGTTGGTCGGGAACGTTCGAATATAGGAACTAGTGAGGGCACTGGTGATGTGCCCCTTGGTCGTTCGTTTACTTCTGACAATCCTAATCTAGAGTCCTTTGTGTTGTCCTATGTATTTCTCGTGCTTTTCTCTTTCTTGGGACTGCACCCAGTGTGATAACTGGATGAGGGTCGCACTACAAATCCGCAACCTATAACCTATGAATCCTTTCTTTCTATTAGACGCACCTATCTACGCACCTGTGTCACATCAAGACCTCAGGAGGGACCCACCCAATACCTCCCGAGAGGAGCCTCTTGTTGGTTTAAAAAATTAAGATTTATGGAGCGGGAGGGAGGAGTTTAGCCTTGGCCAGGAGGAGGAGATGGGCAGTGATTTGGCCACCACTGCCCGACCCTGCCATCGGATGAGTGTAGGGTCGAAACACCTGATGACGATTGTTATGGCCTGAAGACATCAGATCTTCATGGTCAGGGCTAAGTTCATTAAGAAGATATTTTCTAATGCTGGTTGTGGTCTCGTGAGGTCCGGTAGGATGTAGAGTCCTATACTCCTCCCGCCCAGCGGCCCATATATAAAAAGCTCAATACCCCATCCGCCACTGCAGTTCATTGGAGCGACCTGTAAAAACGGGAGGGCGAAAGTGCGGAAGGCACGCTGCCACTCAAAGTGACTACTGGCCAATCACGGCGCGTCTTTTCCCGAGACTTGCCAGACCACGACCAAGGGGCAGACCACCAGTGCCCTCAGTTCCTATATCTGAACGCACCCTGGGTTACGAAAAGACCCGCCCCCACCTGCCTCTGATTGGCCAACCTAGATTATGTTGGCCTACCATAGGTCCCCTTCTGTGACCCAATCAGAACCTTGCCCTTCCACCCCCAATACAGATGCCCCGCCGACCCGGAGGAGTTATGTCTACGTCCGCCCGGTCCTCACGAGACCGCGACCAGCATTAGAAAATATCTTCTTTTGCCATCCCCTGGTGCCCCAAATGACGCCCCTGCAAACACAGACCTACAGCAATCTGAGACAACCACTGTAGGCCTATCTGAAGTAATCCTCTTTATATTTATAAACACAGACATTCAGCATTCTGAGACAACTACTGTATCTGAAAAGATCATCTTTATTTATAAATCGTATGAAGCATATGAAGCATACAAACACAGCAACGTTTCAAAATGAATTGTTGACTTGTAGGTAAGAAAATGTTGGCAGTATAAAATTATTTAAAAAAAAGTTTTAAGCCTCATTGTACATTTTGTTATCTCCGTGCATAATGTATAATACAAGGACAATAAACTGAAACTATTGTGTGCTTAAAAAACTAAATAAATCATAGAGGCAATGTGGAAAATCTTTCTCATGTATTCCATACATGAGCCTACATACTATAAATCACATTTATTTATTTTTTTCTATTGAAAACACCACAGTGTCATCTTAAAATTGCGTCATTTAAGAACTGTACAAAAAATAAACACATTTCTTGTCTCCCTATTTTTAAGTGTTTACGTGTCTATAGATTTGTGTATTGTATAGTTTGTTTGTCTATTGTGCTTGTCATGTCAAAAAATAAAATAAAATAAAATAAAACATCAGCCTGGGCGATTCGGGATTTATAGTGCTTTTTCTGAATACTCAAAGACGATTAATTGTATTCTGTCAGGTACCGGTACCTGACATTTGATACCGTCTGTATTAGGAGAACATTTTCCTATGTCATACCCTGGCCTGAATCTTATAATTAAAAAAAAGGTTTCATACAACTGGACATTGTAATTTGTGCAAGTACAGTAACGGCAGGGGAAGCAGCTAAGAACATAGGAAAAATCTGAGGAGATGCATCATAGATTCAATTTTTTTCTCTCCCATCAAGCGAACAGAGAGAGAGAGAGAGAGAGAGAGAGAGAGAGAGAGAGAGAGAGAGAGAGAGAGAGAGAGAGAGAGATCAGCAGTAAGGCAGAAGAGGTGTGCTCTTTGTAGCAGATCCAGTAGGTCTAAAACACAGGGATCTTGTCCCTTGGTTCGTCCTCCAGGTTATCGTCTATGATCAAGAGGACCTGATGGGAGACAGAGAGGAAGTGAGAGTTTGGCAAACACCAGTGGCGGAAAAAAGACTCCATTTTTGTTAAGACTTTACTTAACGTTTGCCTCTATTATAATCACATTTTGTAATGCATTATAATGCACTTGTAGGGTTATTATAATGCCCTATATTTATACACTTGTTATAGATGTTTATAATCATGTATGACAACTTATAAAAACATTTATAGTGTATTATAAGTGCTGGTAATAATGCATTATAAGCTCAGTGGAACAGCACATTACACTACAAGCTCACAATGTGCCGCATTGTAACGCATTGTGAGCTTGTAGATTGGCTATTTTCAAATGGCTGAAATGAATACAGGGTGAAAGTGGGTAATGTATGTTTTATAGTGATAATAATTCAAATCTACAAAGTAGGAACTAAAGTTTTCAAATCATTGTAGTGGAGTAGAAGTAAAAGTAGCCTACTATAGCTTGAGTAAATGTACTTTACACCATGACTTGAAATATGCATGCAATAGATCACAAATACATTCAGTGGTGGAAAAAGTACTCACATCTTTTACTTGAGTAATCAATACTGCAATGTAGCAATACTGAGTTAAAAGTTAAAGTGCAGAATTCAAAATGGGCTTGGGTAATAGTACAAAAGTACATGTACTTGAAGTACCAACAATAAAAAGTACAAAATGTTTGAAAATAGCAGATCGGTGGCATGTTGTGAGCTTTTAGATCTGCTATTTTCAAATAGCCAAGGTATAAAATAGGGCTTAAGTGGTTAATGTGTGTTTTATAATAATATATCTGCAAAGTAACTAGTAACTAAAGTTTTCAAATAAATGTAGTGGAGTAGGTATAAGTACAATATTTGGATTCGAGATGTAGTGGAGTAGAAGTGAAATTATTGGAAAATGGAAATACATAGTAAAGTACAAATAGCCTACCTCAAAATTGGAGTAGTTCACCCTCCAAATAACTTTTTTCCTATTGATTACTCATGCCATGGAGACTTGAGTTCAATAATATTTTTAGTTTTTTGTCGCATTCCTAAGACAACAAATTGATTATAGTAAACTACCCTGACGTTTCCCCATTCAGTGCCATGCATTTGGGTCCCCATACGGAATCAATGGGGGTAAATTTACTATAATCACATTTTTGTCTTAGGAATGCGACAAATACAAAAACATATTATTGAACTCAAGTCTCCATGGCGTGAGTAATCAATAGAAAAAAAGTCATTTTGCGGGTGAACTACTCCTAGCCTAGTAAACGACCAACTTCCGTAATCCAGTAGGATTTGGTTTCCGGAAGAGGGCGGGTACGAGGCTTGTCCTAACGTGAAGATGTAACAGGATACACACTTATTGACACTCATAGAATGCCATTCAAACCATATTATACAGTATTTGTCGGGGACAGCTATGTGACACACACACGCACACGCACACGCACGTGCACGCACACACACACACACACACACACACACACACACACACACACACACACACACACACACACACACACACACACACACACACACACGCATGCGTGCGTGCGCATACCATGAAGGTTCCGAACAGGGCAATGGCGGAGAAGAAGTGCCAGACATCGTGGTGGTCATAGAAGGACAGCAGGATACAGTCCTTGTTGAGTTCACGAGACTCTGCAGGGGTTTTCTAGTACACACACACACACACACGCGCGCGCGCGCACACGCACACACGCGCACACACGCACACACGCGCACACACACACACACACACACACACACACACACACACACACACACACACACACACACACACACACACACACACACACACACACACAGATCATCAACAGTTATAACCACACATTGAAACTGGAAACTGGCTTCTAGAAATTATCTCCAACCTCTGCGTATGTGTTAGTGTTTATTTTGTCGCCTAAAACGATGACGAAAAATGTTTATCGACTACCTTTTTTCACTGACAAAAACTAATGATGACTAAAACTAAGACTAAATATATAACAAATAAAAACTAGACTAACTAAAACTAAACTAAAATGTTAGGGAGGGGCTAGTGGAGAAGATATCCAGTGGAGCGAAAAGACAAGTCATTTCATGTTTGGTTGCGTTCACAATGCGCTGCAGCGCGACGCACTGTGAGTTTGTAGATCCGCTGTTTTCAGAGTGCAACCAGGTGTAAAATCAGGCACTACGACGCCATTAAGGCCCGCCAAAATACATTTTAGTCGACAAAATCAGCTGCAGATTTAGTGGACTATAACTAAACTAACATCAAAACATTTAAGACTAAAATATGACTTTTATTATTTTATTCAAAAGAGTATAAAACATCAGATTTGTATAGCGCTTTTTAAGGTATCCTAAGTCGCTGTACTAAACAACTATATGAGTCAAGTCAACACTGGTGTGTGTTGCGCGCGTGTGAGTGTGTGTGTGTGTGTTTGTGTGTGTTTGTGTGCGTGCGTGCGTGCGTGCGTGCGTGCGTGCGTGCGTGCGTGCGTGCGTGCGTGTGGTGATACTGACCTCCCATTGGCTTACGTGGGTGGAGAAGAAGTACACCGCAAAACCCCACATCAACCCAGTGAGGATACTGATAATAACCAACTTCAACCACTTCCTGATACTGCAACAGGCACACTTGTCTACTACACACTACACACACACACACACACACACACACACACACACACACACACACACACACACACACACACACACACACACACACACACACACACACACACACACACAGAAAGAGAGAGAGAGAGAGAGAGAGAGAGAGAGAGAGAGAGAGAGAGAGTTCAGCCAGTATGGGACTATGACATCTAAAAGCTTTGTAAATATACTGGACATACAAAACATTTTAAATATGTACAGTATTTATTTGAGACTTTCCATTGACACGCACCTTCATGACCATGTAGTAGGTCAAGTAGAGCAGCTGGTTCCCGATGGCGATATGCAATAGGTGGCCGGTAAACTTTTCAGGTTTCTTTATTAAACCATAGAAAGCACTAGAGAGAGAGAGAGAGAGAGAGAGAGAGAGAGAGAGGAGAGGATTCAAAATAATTGCAATAAAAGCATGTACAAGCTCACAATGTGTTTTAGCATAATATGCCATTTATAGGAACATTAAAAACATCGTCTGACCACTTACAGAACAATGTTCGCTAGGATCCCAAACAGCAGCAGCAGCACACAAACCTAATATACACGCACGCGCGCGCGCGCACACACACACACACACACACACACACACACACACACACACACACACACACACACACACACACACACACACACACACACACACACACACACACACACACACGAGAGAGACAGAATGAGGTAAGTAAGTGATGCGCTATTTGGAAACGCACATGAGTTCAGGGATTTCTCATTCGTTTTCACCACCGTCGGCAGGTTAGCTACTCACCAGCGTCGGCAGGTTAGCTACTCACCAGCGTCGGCAGGTTAGCTACTCACCAGCGTCGGCAGGTTAGCTACTCACCAGCGTCGGCAGGATAACAATACTCACCAGCGTCGGCAGGTTAGCTATCACCAGCGTCGGCAGGTTAGTGACTCACCAGTGTTAGTTTCACTGAGGTTAGGGTTAGGGTTAAGGTTAGGTTTAGGTGGTCGCACCACTCTGTGCAGTCCAAGCGAACAAAAAGGAGCGCTCCGTAGCGCCGGTTCAGCCAATCAAAAGCTTCCGTGGGCGGGTTTTGCCCAGAACTCATGTGCGTTCAGTGATGGTGTACAGTAGTAGTTATGGTTTAGTAACACAGTAGCTCCAGAGGGAACCAGTATTATTTGTGAGGAGTTTGGGGCTGTCCAAGTGTAGGCCAGGCAAAGCAACTTGCAACATACTGCTCAATCTCCTCCATTATAGGCAGGCGATCTATTTGGAGGAGAAAGTGCTATTTGTACCCATAAACATAATTATATATCCAGTTTTGCCAATATGACAGACTGAAGAGTATGACCAATGTTGACTTGCGAATAAGCTTATATGCATGTGTTGAACTTGATTCTGTACAGTCTGGTTTGGGTTTAAGCACTGAGAGACACTGAGACCTCATGTTGTTTCAAGCATGCTGTGGGACATCAGAAGCAACTGAAAGATATTTGTGCCCCGTAATTTATTGTATAACTGTGGACTCAAATAAAGAAATTGAAGTGTGTGTGTGTGTGTGTGTGTGTGTGTGTGTGTGTGTGTGTGTGTGTGTGTGTGTGTGTGTGTGTGTGTGTGTGTGTGTGTGTGTGAGAGAGAGAGAGAGAGAGAGAGAGAGAGAGAGAGAGAGAGAGAGAGAGAGAGTACAGTACTCACAATGGACTGGCATTCTCTTATTCCTCCTCTTAGGCAACGTTTAGCCCTGTACAGGACTCTCGCTTCTGGTGCTGGGCACACACACACACACACACACACACACACACACACACACACACACACACACACACACACACACACACACACACACACACACACACACATATATATAAATGTATTTATAGTCCCTTGATTAGCCGCTAGTTGCACTGTTTTCCCCCGCGAGGTACCAAAAAGATTTGTTCTCCACTGGACTCCATTCATTTTCCTCTTTGATTGTCTAATCTTATATTAATAAACATCGTCATACATACTTTATGGTTCCTGTCACTAGTTAAAAACTGCCATTCAATTACCATGATATGCGTTTTGTGCAAATATGGTCCCATTTATGTTAAAGGGATATTTCCCTTTCAAAAAAACTTTTGGTAATTTTATCATCTAATCAGGCTTTTATGAACACCCTCAACTGTTTTTAATTAGCTTGATTGAATATTTAGATATTTGATGTAAATGTTACCAGGCCCTCCAGGCCCAGGGCCTCTCCCCACACACACCCATTGTAACTTCAAACTTCATTTTAACCATGATAGATTCATTAAAAACACCCATTATTTTTTCTGGTGACTCATACTACCCTCCTAATATGTGAGCAGGCCGTGTTTTTTCGATGTATTACATATATATATATATATATATATATATATATATATATATATATATATATATATATATATATATACATATATACATATATACATATACATATATATATATATATATATATATAACAAAGAGGAGAGACTCCTGCACATCCAAACGAAAGGCCCATATGAGGTGCAAGTCGTAGTCAGCATGCATAAACTATAGAAAAAGTTGAAAACCTTCCATAAGAAGGGACTGCATCACTCCAGGGAACTGCAATGGACAACTGCTTAATTCATGATTTTTTATTAGCACTAATAAAAAGCGCTAATAAAAAATCATGAATTAAGCAGTTGTCCATTGCAGTTCCTTGGAGTGATGCAGTCCCTTCTTATGGAAGGTTTTCAACTTTTTCTATAATATATATATATATATATATATATATATATATATATATATATATACATATACATATATACATATACATACATACATACATACATACATACATACATACATACATACATACATACATATATACCGGTATATATATATATATATATATATATATATATATATATATATATATATATATATATATATATATATACCGGTATATCATTATTTTGTAATTAATTTCCTTTTCAAACTTAAAGAAAATGTGTGCTATTTGTTTATTAAATATGGATCAAAGCATGGGTAACTGGTGGTCTAGACTCTAGGCCTCTTGGGATCAGCATCACTGCATCAGAGCCAAAAATGGATCATGCAGGTAAACCAACTCCAAACTGCTAGAGAGTATAAAAAAGACCATGTGTGGCTTGGGTCTTACCTTGTGTCCAGCGGCTTGTGTAGTACAGCTGCATGGTGAGGTAGAGAATGACCAGGATATGGATCAACGTGAAAATACTCCAGAACACCCACTGTCCGACTTCCCTGAATTTGTCAGAAAACTGCACGTGCACAAGAATCACTTTGTTAGAGTATTACACAATACTGTTCTTTCAAAGTGCTGCTACAGTATGCAGTACTAACACATACATAGGATATACTGTAATGCAATATAAGGAAGCACATCAACTAGAAAGATGCAATTGGAAATTGCAAGTGTGGTCGCCTTGAGGCGAGTAACACTTGCAAATATCTCTGTGTCTGCCGGTCTTGTCCCTCGAGCGGTGCTAACCATTCCGTCCTTGCCCCTTTAATGCCCATATATGGAGATCCATAATGACATCAATATTAAGCCCAGCATGTCTTGGAATGCCCATAGGCCTATGGACATACTATGTCAACCTCATGTGGTATCAGACATCTATGATGTCAGTCATCTCCATTTTTGGGAGAGTTTTTCACTAACCTTTGAAAATTCATAGAATATATTAAGCGTGGAAATTAATCCGTCCACACGGCGACGATCCACTCCAAAGATGGACACTTCCGCGTCAAAGCTTGCACCCAGCCCCTTTCCCCCATACACAATCGTTATGTACATGTTTCCTTTTTCTTCTCATAAAAAATGGGAAATGCATTTTTTTTTGTTCTGGTGACCTCATCGACGTGTCAGGTGACCTTCCGGTTACCCCGGAAATAATTGGTGACCCATAAGCTACAGTAGCAAACAGCACAATCCAGCGTCACAATAAGGAACTTGTGAAACTCGTCACATGGCGGCCTGGACCATTGAAATTAACTTGAAACTCGTCCAACGGCACTTGTGATTCACTTTTGCTCTGCAAAGCACATTGAGATGCATTTCATGTCATGAAAGGTACAGTACAAATGATAAAATTACATGACACAGCCATTCAATGTATGTGCCATTGTGGACCATTGTAAAGTGCTTTGAGTTCACAACTTGCTTAGAAAAGCGCTATAAAAATGCAATCCATTATTATTATTTGTAATCTTTTTATGTCATTTTCCTGCCGCAAAACATTCTCAGCCACCCGGCCTTCAACAGTGTGTACAAGTGATTTGTTCTCCTCTTATAACCATGCACCTCCACCTGAAACTCTGTAGGGACAGGATCATACTCACCTCTCCCATTAGCACAAAGATGAGGACAATAGCAGCCAGGAAGAAGTAGAAGTGGGAGCTGGCAGTGATGTCTGGGTGTCTCTTCTGATAGAGCTGCAGCATACTCAGCCCTGCCATCATGTACATGAAGGAGGTGTCTGCAGAGAAACATACCTTTATAACACACTCAGCCCTGCCATCATGTACATGAATGAGGTGTCTGCACAGACACGCACACACACGCACTCACGCACACACTAAAACCTACACAGTTGTATGTTTCACAATCAATTCATGTAGATGCATTTGTTATATTGTGTTACGTGGAGCTGTGGAGCCCATGCACTCCTCTGAGGTCTGGTACCCACTCTGTGTTGGTGCCCACATGCTAGCACTGGGTGAAAAGAGAGATTATCTGACATATACTGGTAGAGTATATGACAGTTTATTTACAGATATACTGGGCATATACCGACATTATTGGGTATATACCTTTTTAGGGATATTCTGTCATATTCCTCTGTATTCAGTGATAATCAGTGATATACTGCCCCCAGCTAGACAAAGGCACACCAGGGGTCTGGTTCATTCCTTTGACCTACAAATTGACTATTTGTTTAAAGAAAGGGGAGGAGGGCAAACAGCCCCCCTCCCAAAAAGACAAATTTTAGTTTGTCTTGTATAAAGGGCTTAATTTGCCTTAACTCACATTTTCAAGTAATTACAATGTTGTAAAAAGTAGAAACTTGCAATCTCATGTACTATAATGACATTCAATGATGACTAATTAGAAACAGTTGTATGATACAATACGTCTTTATTTTTGAACATCATAAGAGATACAGTATAGTATTGTACAGTATTGTATAGTACAGGAATGGCAAGCAAATTGACTGGTTTGCTGTTATTATTTTGTTTTTTGATATACATGATATACATGCGTTTTCATGTCAAGGATCCCCACAATTGTAATTGAAAACTGACACCACGTATGCACCATTTAAATATTTTGTAACGTTATGCTTTTCTGTTGTGTTTCTCTCAATAAAAACAATTTACCTGACTGATGCCTATTCGTTCATAAATTAATTCTATGTGACACAGTGCAACACATTTTGAGCTTGTAGATCTGCTATTTTGCTATTTATTTTTAATTGGAATACTGAATAATGATTAACTAGAATATCACTTTGAGCTTGTAGATCTGCTATTTTGCTATTTTTCTTTTAATTGGAATACTGAATAATGATTAACTAGAATATAAATATACAATAATATACAATATATATAATATATAATGGAGCCAATGTGGAAGGGGGGTCCACGAATACCCCCCTCCCCCCCCCCCATTAACCCCCCCCAATGTGGAAGGGGGGGTCCACGAATACCCCCCCCCCCCCATAAACCCCCCCCAGTGTGGAGAGGTCACAGATCACAGCCAATCACAGCTGGCTCAGTGCACATGCTCAGTGAAAATGCAGGTACAGGGAGGGGGAAAAATCCCTCCCACCAGTGAGAAATCCTGGGACTAGAGAGGTGTGATTTCTGACAGCAGTCACAGCAGGGGTTCACGCATACTTAAGTAGTGGTACAAAACGGCTATATACCGAACTGAATACTCCTGAATATCTGGCTGATTACCTCTGATTATGCCGGTTTATTTACTGAATATACTGTCATAGAATGTAGTATACTGGCCCGATAATCTATCTTTTCACCCAGTGTAGTGTCCAGTTTTCCCAATTCCCACTCTGCTTTGGGCCCTATAGTGCATACTCTCTCCCCAAAGTGCACACTCTTCCGGGTCCCCACATTTCCCTAGTGGCCACTCTTCCTATATGAGACAAGTTTTTTTATCTGGTCAAAAACCCATTCAAAAATGTCTGGTGCTTAAAGGAGCTATAGTCAACTTTTTCTTGAAAAACGGATGTTAAAATAAAAATAATGTTTCGAAAATATTTTATAAAAAAATAAGCTTCATATATGTTTCTATACAAAAATGACCACAAAAAGTGTAAAATAATGATAAAATAATCATTTTGGCCATTGTCAGACCGACACTTTGTTTACATTCTAGTCTATAGACTAGGATGTAAACAAAGTGTCGGCCCTACAATGAAAAAGTTGACTATAGCTCCTTTAAAGGACAACTTGTTTTTTTACAACATGGGTGTTAAATATGAGTTACAATATGAGTGTTAAAATGTTTTCATTCACTTCTTTCTATCGTTTTTAACGATTTCTGCATGCCCCCACCCAAATATGTATTTTTACACACAATAGGCCCATTCCCAAGATGAACGGCAATTTTTCATGGGCAGATGTGACTTATAGGTGCTGGTGTAAATAGTAACAAAGAAATTGCCAGCTTATTGTGTTTAAAAAGACATATTTAGCCATGTTTACGCATGCCCCCACCCACTGAAATCAAAATACTAAAATCGCTAAAACAATAGAAAGAGGTAAATGAAAACATTTTAACACTCTTTTCTTTCCTCTAATTACAATCTAAAATATGAATAACAAAAAAAAAGTTGTCCTTCAAGAACAAGCGCGGCTACATCAGGCCTAGATATGGCCTACATCCTGGCACAAACGGCTCAAGGTTTGTATAAAATGTCCGGTCAAAAACTGTGTGGAAAAACATGTTAAAAATGTCCGGTAGGCCTACTCAAAGTTTGTTGTACACCAAGGCACCATGTGCGTGCTCAAGCACAGGGCAGTGAGGGCACCATGCTTGGGGGGGCACCAAGCGGTCGGGAGAAAGTGAAGGAAGACAAAATTATCGCCGCAAATTGGCGCAAAATCACTGAAATCTACAGCAAAGCCTGCTGAAGGTAGCCTGACTGCAAGCGTCAGACTCTATCACACACTTCATTACACACCACCCACCAACAGGGGGTGGTGATGTGCGGACTGATTTATGAGGCTATGCTGAAGGAGCACTAAAACGGTGAAACATCTCCATGAAGCGTCTATTTTCTGTGCTGCGTTTTTAATTGCATCAGCTATTCCTTATAACAGAGCATTAAGGTCAGCACCCGCTATGTTTGTACCATTCTGTAGACACTGTAAACCAGGGGTGGGCAATTCTTTTTTCTCCATGGGGCCACATGAACAACATAAAATATTGTGGAGGGCCGGGCCAAAAGGCAGTGCTCCCCGCAAACTAGACACACAGCTTTACCTCCGACTTCAGTAAACAATTCAGGCTTTTGCAAATCCCGCCCCATTCTGCCCTGTTACTATGGTGGGACATTTGACCCTGGGCAGATTGTTTTTATAGTGGCAGTGAATGGTATTTTTTTTTTTTTCATAGCCTCATTACAGCTATATAAAGTACCAAAGGAAAAACATCTAGGTGATATTAATAAAAAGGGAAGACAAAGGTACAGTAGTTACATTGCAAAACAGGGGGTTTCCCCGAAAATACATGTTTTAATTTGTTTAATCCCAGTGGGACAGAATCATCCATTGCAGATTCTTTTATAGTGGAAGTGGATGGGATTTTTTTATTTTTTCATAGCCTCATTACAGCTATATAAAGTACCAAAAATCACACCCGTGTGAACTGAGCGGTGGTTCTTAAAATGTATTGACAAACAAAATTGCATTTCCATTATGCATCTGTTCAAAGGTACTTACATTGTTGCTTGATTTAAAGAACAACGTTATCGTTTTTTGGTTTTTTGACCGTTTCATTTTGACTGAGAATGATGTGAGACTAGCCTACACACACCAGCAGCAGGTCCAGCACCTGCAATGACGGTCTCCTTCTGCCACTGCCTGCCTGCTTGTCACTATCGCGTTGCATTAATTAAACTCATTCAGAACAGCTGAGCTGAGCTGCCGACTGCACTGTGACTGCACTGGTGGGACTGTGCCTCTAGAGGGCAGTAATACGCCTTGAAATGAGAACTACTCAGTGTGTACAGTATAATCGATCATATTTGCGGCTTTTTCTTGGACCTGAACACTGGAGGGCATATCCCCCCCACCCAAAAAAAGTGGAGGTGTTAATCCCCCCCGTCCCCCCCTACCCCCTGCGCGCATGTCAGGGGCGCAGGAGGCATTTTAAAAGTGAAGGGGACACATCTGGGAGGTATGTGCGTGCGCATAGCGCGCACGAAAATTTTTGGGGTATCCCCCCCACTTTTGGTGATATCCCCCCCACTTTTGCCCCGAGGAGGGGGGGACATATCCCCTCCACTTGAGCTGAATTACACAGTTGTTTTACGCAGATTTCAAGGCATTTTTAAAATGAAATACACATGAATTCATTAAGTCTATATTAGATCTTTTTATTGAACCACAGTAACAAGAGGAAACGTAACTTAAAATGTGTTGACAAACGAAATTGCATTTCCATTATGCATCTGTTCAAAGGTACTTACATTGTTGCTTGATTTAAAGAACGACGTTATCGTTTTTTGGTTTTTTGACCGTTTCATTTTGACTGAGAATGATGTGAGACTAGCCTACACACACCAGCAGCAGGTCCAGCACCTGCAATGACGGTCTCCTTCTGCCACTGCCTGCCTGCTTGTCACTATGGTGTTAATCCCCCCCGTCCCCCCCTACCCCCTGCGCGCATGTGTTAGATATTTATATAAATGTGGTAAGAAACCCCATAATTAAAGCCCAAGCCAGGAAAACAGGGGTGTTTACCGAACTGGAAGTTGGAGTCTTTGGGACAGACGTGGTAGCAGCCACTGAGCACACCTTCCATCAGCAGTGCTATTCCCATGGCGTAGAACAGACCAAAGTGTTTGGGGATGCCGCACCTCTGGAGAGCAGAACACATAGACATGAGGCAGCGACACAGTGATGATTGATGAGAAAGGTTATCTTACTGATGCTGCAAGTCCGCTAAAATCTCTGTGCGTGCCTTATCGTGATCCTCCAGGGCTCGGTGGTGGTGGAGGTGTCTAATGCCGACGATGATGATGAAGAGTATACCCAGCAAGACGTAACCTAGGTTACTGAAGACGTTGTTGAACGCCCTGGAAAGAACAGGAGAGATGAGTCTGTGATGCTTTTTCACACAGCTATGAAGATAGTTGTGACAAAAGATGTGTATTGTGTACACACACGCAGGCATGCACGCAGGCACGCACGCAGGCACGCACGCAGGCACGCACGCACGGACACACACACACACACACACACACACACACACACACACACACACACACACACACACACACACACACACACACACACACACACACACACACCTCAGATGTCCCCATGAGTGAGCACAAAGGAAGTTGTAATAGCATATGTCCTGCTTTCCTGTGATATTAACAACCTGGGGGAGGGGGAGAGAGAGAGAGAGAGAGAGAGAGAGAGAGAGAGAGAGAGAGAGAGAGAGAGAGAGAGGGAGAGGGAGGGAGGGAGGGAGGGAGGGAGGGAGAGAGAGAGACAGAAAGAGATTTGTTAGATAACAAAAAAACTATTCCTCCATAAACTGTCCCTTTAGTGCCTTTAATTATTAATGCAATATAAATGTACTTTGTTAGTATCTAGGGTTAGGGTTAGGGTTAGATTTCAATGGCCGCTTTCAAGATGTTTTGGCCATTATCTCTGGAACGGAAGGACTAATCTGCTCAGTTTAAAGCTTGGCGTGACTTCGGGGACATTAAGATGGTGGGTCAGTCAAAATTGCACAGCGGGACGGAAATGGCCCGTGGGCCAGAGTTTGAGTATCACTGCTCTATGTCACTCGTGCTGGGTGACATGCACTCACACACATGCAGATATTTGTGGAATTTATAGCCAGATATTAGCAGGGACGTGCTGGGCCCCTGATTCAGCCCGGGAAAAAGAGTTGGAGAGGCCCTCATTGCGTGCTATAGAGAGAGATCTCTCTTTATAGCGCTGCTGCTACACAAAGATTTGCCATTTCAGATCATGACAAGTGACAAGCCAGTGGGCCAATTACATGAGTTATATTTTGTCGTTGTCGGGTGGAAACCTTGTATGTCCAAAACCGTTCGTTTTGCATTAATCATTCTAAAAATGATTCAAACTAGTGAAAACAGCCGAACTAGTGAGAACTAGTGAGAACAGCACACAACGCCTCGCGGTGCGAGGCGTTGTGTGCTTGTAGATCTGCTATTTTCACTACTTTTGTGCGACGAGATACGAGGTTTCTGCGAAAAATTGTACACATTTGAAACTTGGAGATACAAGGTTTCTGCCCAACATTTTTTTCCTAACGGCCGGCCTGGACCGGCCGGGAATGAACCGGCCATTTGGGAGTTGTCCCGCTTTTCCCAATGGCCAGCACGTCCCTGGATATTAGAGTGCTGCATCTGAAGCTGAACTGCATCTATTCATATGGTAGTTGATACACACCGTCTGATATCCAATGAACAGCTGGATGACAGGCTGGCCGTAGAAAACAGCGACAGTGATGATGTTCCTGGACAGAATGACAGAACCACAAATAATCTTGAATAAGTTGATGGAGTGCATGCCATGATTTCTTTCTCCCCTAAAAACAAGATGATCAAGTAAAGTCACTGTATTGGCCCCGATCAGAAAATGATCGGGGCCAATATCTCATACTTGCTGCCTATACGCTGAAGTCCAGACCTGATACTGGGGAAGGAATGAGTGAACGCAGTATCAGGGATGGCCCTCTAGGCTAGGAGATTTGATGGTCATAGACTTATCTGATCTGATCCATTGCAAAAGTAAGAATCAAACGTTTTTCTTTTGTGGTTGTGTGTTTCTGAAAAGTAGGCATTCCTCTAGTCCAGGGGTGTTCAAAGTGTGGCCTGGGGGCCAAATGCGGCCTGATGACAAATTTTATATGGCCTGCGGCTTCATTCCTAAATTGGACTATAAACCGCCTGCCAGCAGCGTCAAACAAGAATATTTTATACTATCATTTGTCAGGATTCCTTGTTCCCTGTTGTCTCATTCTGATGGGGTCAGAAAAAGGCTATTTTTTTTATTTCTTACCTTGCATGTATGGTTACATTTGGTAATTTAAGTTATTTGTGTTTTGTTCAGTGCACACACCTGACAAAAGACAATTTAATGAAATTAAATATTGATGATGAGAATTAATTAAAGTCGTTAAATGCGATGCATGCTGACTTTGATATGGTCCAACCGAAATTTTGCCAGGTGTTTTAATATTTTCTAATGTGGCCCCCTTTGAAAAAGGTTTGGACACCCCTGCTTTAGTTTGCCTTGTTCTAGCATGGTACATACCTCACTTCCACAATGGCTTACCAAATGTATGCATTCGTCTTGCCTTTGTGCCGGTCCAGGTCAGATACAAACAAGAACTCCTGGAACAGGGAAATGGACACCAGCATCATCCATAGTTTAATGAATAGAAATAACTGCTGCTTAACTGTAGACCTACTGTATACTTTTATTGTAAGTTACTAAGATTTTGGGCCCTATTTTCGCAATAAACCCCAAACCCCCAAACTTTTTACGGAAGGCCGAGGCTTACCCTGTTTTCATCCTCTTCACCTGACTCCTGTATCTCCAAGGTCTGAATTGGGTCTGATTGAGGGACAGATACAGACTTACATAAATAAATACATATATGAATACAAAGCATTAATCCAACATACAGAGAGAGTTTCTTGCTCCAGCTCTCGATTTGCGTTTTTCTCCATTGTGGCAGCTGTTGTCAACTGGTTTGCTTATCTCCCTGCTCGGTAATGTTACATCACAATCCTCCGCGAGGGTACAGATGGAACCAAATGGATCCGTGGTCCATGTATTCGTACCCTTTCGCTCTCTGAGTATCAAAAACACGCAAAATGGCCCTTTTAAGCAACCTACTTGAGCATAACTAGAAGTTATATTCAACCAGTAAGACTCCCTAATCGGGAGATAAGCGACCGGTGTTCGCTTATCTCCACAAATATCACAGCCTCCACCTCTCACGTCATACGGGCAGCCATAGTTACACCTGGAATGTTGAATCTCCATATATGGAGATAACCTACCCATCACACAAAGTCTGACCTCACCAGCCCATACCTGGGCATGGACGACTTATATCTCCATATACGGAGATGGCCATATATGGAGATACGATGACATCACAGAGTCCACAGCTGATGATGTGGCGTGATGTCATACAATAAACAAACAAGCCCTATATACTGATGCGATACGATGACATCACAGAGTCCACAGCTGATGATGTGGCGTGATGTCATACAATAAACAAACAAGCCCTATATACTGATGCGGAGATATGAGCAGGGCAAAGGTGTGACGTGTGACGTGTGACCGACCGACGGACGGACGGCCGGTGGAGGTTTTCATAGTAAACTGCTCCCTGACGGTCGCAATTATATTATTAACGACATTAACACTTCTATTAGACCACCTAACCACTAGCTATTACATTATTAACAACATTATCACTTCTATTAGACCACCTAACCACTAGCTATTATATTATTAACAACAATATCACTTCTATTAGACCACCTAACCACTAGCTACCAGTAAGACTCCCTAATCACAACCTCCACCTCTCACGTCATACGGGTAGCCATAGTTACACCTGGAATGTTGAATCTCCATATATGGAGATAACCTACGCATCACACAAAGTCTGACCTCACCAGCCCATACTTGGGCATGGACGACTTATATCTCCATATACGGAGATGGCCATATATGGAGATACGATGACATCACAGAGTCCACAGCTGATGATGTGGCGTGATGTCATACAATACACAAACAAGCCCTATATAAAGGGGCAATTCTCACCAGGGAAGAGAGCATTGCCTGGAATGTTGAATCTCCATATATGGAAATAACCTACGCATCACACAAAGTCTGACCTCACCAGCCCATACTTGGGCATGGACGACTTATATCTCCATATACGGAGATGGCCATATATGGAGATACGATGACATCACAGAGTCCACAGCTGATGATGTGGCGTGATGTCATACAATAAACAAACAAGCCCTATATACTGATGCGATACGATGACATCACAGAGTCCACAGCTGATGATGTGGCGTGATGTCATACAATAAACAAACAAGCCCTATATACTGATGCGGAGATATGAGCAGGGCAAAGGTGTGACGTGTGACGTGTGACCGACCGACGGACGGCCGGTGGAGGTTTTCATTGCGACCGTCAGGGAGCAGTTTACTACCAGTAAGACTCCCTAATCGGGAGATAAGCGACCGTTATCTCCACAATTATCACAACCTCCACCTCTCACGTCATACGGGTAGCCATAGTTACACCTGGAATGTTGAATCTCCATATATGGAGATAACCTACGCATCACACAAAGTCTGACCTCACCAGCCCATACTTGGGCATGGACGACTTATATCTCCATATACGGAGATGGCCATATATGGAGATACGATGACATCACAGAGTCCACAGCTGATGATGTGGCGTGATGTCATACAATACACAAACAAGCCCTATATAAAGGGGCAATTCTCACCAGGGAAGAGAGCATTGCCTGGAATGTTGAATCTCCATATATGGAGATAACCTACGCATCACACAAAGTCTGACCTCACCAGCCCATACTTGGGCATGGACGACTTATATCTCCATATACGGAGATGGCCATATATGGAGATACGATGACATCACAGAGTCCACAGCTGATGATGTGGCGTGATGTCATACAATAAACAAACAAGCCCTATATACTGATGCGATACGATGACATCACAGAGTCCACAGCTGATGATGTGGTGTGATGTCATACAATAAACAAACAAGCCCTATATACTGATGCGGAGATATGAGCAGGGCAAAGGTGTGACGTGTGACGTGTGACCGACCGACGGACGGACGGCCGGTGGAGGTTTTCATAGTCCCTGACGGTCGCAACCAGTAAGACTCCCTAATCGGGAGATAAGCGACCGTTGGTCGCTTATCTCCACAAATATCACAACCTCCACCTCTCACGTCATACGGGTAGCCATAGTTACACCTGGAATGTTGAATCTCCATATATGGAGATAACCTACGCATCACACAAAGTCTGACCTCACCAGCCCATACTTGGGCATGGACGACTTATATCTCCATATACGGAGATGGCCATATATGGAGATACGATGACATCACAGAGTCCACAGCTGATGATGTGGCGTGATGTCATACAATACACAAACAAGCCCTATATAAAGGGGCAATTCTCACCAGGGAAGAGAGCATTGCCTGGAATGTTGAATCTCCATATATGGAGATAACCTACGCATCACACAAAGTCTGACCTCACCAGCCCATACTTGGGCATGGACGACTTATATCTCCATATACGGAGATGGCCATATATGGAGATACGATGACATCACAGAGTCCACAGCTGATGATGTGGCGTGATGTCATACAATAAACAAACAAGCCCTATATACTGATGCGATACGATGACATCACAGAGTCCACAGCTGATGATGTGGCGTGATTGCGACCGTCAGGGAGCAGTTTACTATGAAAACCTCCACCGGCCGTCCGTCCGTCGGTCGGTCACACGTCACACGTCACACCTTTGCCCTGCTCATATCTCCGCATCAGTATATAGGGCTTGTTTGTTTATTGTATGACATCACGCCACATCATCAGCTGTGGACTCTGTGATGTCATCGTATCGCATCAGTATATAGGGCTTGTTTGTTTATTGTATGACATCACGCCACATCATCAGCTGTGGACTCTGTGATGTCATCGTATCTCCATATATGGCCATCTCCGTATATGGAGATATAAGTCGTCCATGCCCAAGTATGGGCTGGTGAGGTCAGACTTTGTGTGATGCGTAGGTTATCTCCATATATGGAGATTCAACATTCCAGGCAATGCTCTCTTCCCTGGTGAGAATTGCCCCTTTATATAGGGCTTGTTTGTGTATTGTATGACATCACGCCACATCATCAGCTGTGGACTCTGTGATGTCATCGTATCTCCATATATGGCCATCTCCGTATATGGAGATATAAGTCGTCCATGCCCAAGTATGGGCTGGTGAGGTCAGACTTTGTGTGATGCGTAGGTTATCTCCATATATGGAGATTCAACATTCCAGGTGTAACTATGGCTACCCGTATGACGTGAGAGGTGGAGGTTGTGATATTTGTGGAGATAAGCGACCAACGGTCGCTTATCTCCCGATTAGGGAGTCTTACTGGTGTCATACAATAAACAAACAAGCCCTATATACTGATGCGGAGATATGAGCAGGGCAAAGGTGTGACGTGTGACGTGTGACCGACCGACGGACGGACGGCCGGTGGAGGTTTTCATAGTAAACTGCTCCCTGACGGTCGCAGCTAAGCTGCGACCTTACGGTCGCAATTACTCCTAGTTAATTGAGCGTATTTCATTTGCATGCTTTAGTCATAACACATGCTTTAATTGTCCAATTGGTTAATTCCAAGGTAATTTTCAAAATGGAGATGATATTTTCTCCAGATGATGTCTTGTGTTCAAGTTCATTTTCTGTCTTAGAGAGGTGGTGCCATAGTTCTGTACTTTTTTCTGTTTTGTATGTGTCTGTAGAGAGGTGTCTGTTAAAGTTACTCTAATAGACCCCCATGTGTGGTTATAATATGCTAATAATTATGTCTTCCCTGTGTATTCTTCCTGAAAGCTGAAAGCCTCTTGAGTCAAAAGGCTGAGTTGAAATACACTCATATAATGACATCATAATATCACCCCCTCCCCTTTTTACCATTCAACAACTCTGTGGGTGTACCTTCAGCTGGGTCACCACCCACTTGACAACCAGGCATACTTAATGAACGGGTGGGTGTGGCCACATAAAAACATAATTTTTAAATTTTCTGTAGGCTACACTTAAAAAAAAGTATAATCATAATACCTGATGATTATGTTTATTTTGATTCATATCTTTTCACTCTTTTGTTTCTGAATTTTGTCTATTTAAATAAAGTAGTAATTTTCAATTGAATATATAAAAATTAATAGATAGTGCCAGCCAGACAGACGGTTATAACGGGTATTGCACAACTGGACAGCGATGGCGACTATTCTGTTTTTTTGAATGTATTACATGCATTCATAGTGTGTATTGTTAATTAATTGGACACATACACCAATAGCCTACCTCATTTCAAGCCTCTTCGTCGATATGTATACCTTGCATGTTGATACCTCGATATTGATACATTTTTGATATATTGCTCAGGCTTAATTCTAATTAATTCTTAATTCTATTGGATTCAATAGGATCCGGAAATTCCGCGATACGAGATTTCGAATGCAAGTGGACTGTTTTATTGTTGCAAAATCTCAACAATGACGTAATGACGTAACGTACCACTACCCATTGTGGGCTGTGGTGGGGTCGGCCAAAATGAACAATATTGCCTATTTTGATAAAATAACACCTTGACATGTTTTTTTTAGATTAAATAACAACAATTAAAGCCAAGCTAAGAAAGCGATTTAGTCCGCAATTCTCATTTAAACAATCCTCAAGCTCGCACCACTCCTCCATTGAACTCAATGGACTTTTGGGGTTACAGAAAAAGGTTACTCTAGATGAAATACAAACTGGTAAACGTTGCTTTTTCCCCCACACCAGGAATGCCCACTCCTAAAAACATTTTATATCAGCATGCCTATATATGGGCATGTGCTGACATGGGTCTAAAATAAACATGGCCAAATAAACATTTCTTTTTGCGCATAAAAGCAGGTCTGACCACCTCTAAACGGTATGTCTAAGACGGTAACGGTAAGTCAAGGTTCATAATAGCATGTCCCCGCATGGCGCCCCTTAATTAACATATGAACACTCCCCCATGTGTTAAATATGCTGGCCACGCTAAAACCATAGTGCCCCTTTCATAATACCAATTGCAATTACGATGATGCCATTATCACTTTATTAACGAACAAGAACTCGGTCAAAATTGGGCCCAGAGTGTGTTACTTCTTTTTTGGTTGCCAATATGCGACCCCCACGGCACCTTCCCATGACCCCACTTTTGGTCACAACCAATAGCTTGAGAACACAGTTAGAGCATTTCTTTTGAAATTGACATCCCTATGTGTCCTCAGAAGAACAGCCTCCCCTGGACATAGAACTAAGGTCTTTGTTTTACCATTTCAATTTAAGGTTAGACATGGCAGGATGAATTTCAAATTCAAAATTGAAAAATGTGAGATTTTTTACTATTTAGCTTCCTAAACAGTGTCGCTAGTAAGCAACACTGCTGTAGCTTTAAAATAGTTCGTAGATTTTAAGTCCAAAACCATGACATAGTGCCAATGTGTAAGCAGACAATTACTGTAAATCCAAACCTGCATTGGCCAATGTTGCTGCCATAGGCAGGGTACATTTATCATAACTTCACTGCAAGAAAATATACCTGAGTTTTACATAAATACTTGAGACTAAAACAGGGATGTGCTGGGCCCCTGATTCAGCCCGGGAAAAAGAGTTGGAGGCCCTAATGTTTTTTTCTTTTGTTATATTTCGTCGTTGTTGGGTGGAAACCTTGTATGTCCAAAACCGTTTGTTTTGTATTTATCATTTCAAAAATGATTTAAACTAGTGAAAACAGCCGATCTACAAGCACACAACGCCTCGCACCGCGAGGCGTTGTGTGCTTGTAGATCTGCTGTTTTCACTACTTTTGTGCGACGGCCTTGTATGATGAAGCAGGGCTTTGCTTTGCGAAAAAATGTACACATTTGAAACTTGGAGATACAAGGTTTCTGCCCGACAGTGACCATTTACTTTGTTGGCTGCCCCGCCCCCAAAATGGAATGAAGGCCGACATTTTATTATTATTTTTTTTCCTAATGGCCGGCCTGGACCGGCCGGGAATGAACCGGCCGTTCGGGACTTGTCCCGCTTTTCCCAATGGCCAGCACGTCCTTGGACTAAAACATCTGTAACTATCATTGCTACTATCCATGCAAGATATTTTATGAGTTAACCAAGTCTCCTAGATCATGACATAACTAGGCCTGCTGTCATTGTAACAAACAAGATTGCTTAAAAATCTGTTGAGCGTGTTCAGCAAGTTATAATGATTTTAACTCTAGAGAGGCCTCCTGTTTCAACAGACAATTCATGGGGGCATACATGCATTGTTCCAGTGGACAGCAGCAGCCAATGAGGTATCTATTTGTGTGTATAGTTTGTATATCTATAATGTTGAACACAATATCCTTAAGCAGCCACCATGTTTTACCCAGCTGTAGGTTTTAACCTTCACTGGAAAACAAACTACAAAGGGTTTCATCTCCCTTTATAGTTAACCTAAAGATTCATAGAAATAAAATAAAACATGCATTAAGCCCTCTGATAAAGAAGAAGAAGAAGAAAAAAGACAGAATAGACAAGTAGTCCTACATAAATTAAATGATACCTGGGTCAGTTGACAGAGGTCTAGCTTCCACCGGCGGCTCACTGTGGGTTGTTGAGCTGAAGTCAGAGAGAAATGATAATTAGTTGCTGAAATTAATTGCACAAATGTATTAGTAATAGTAATGTGGTAATAGTGAAAATATATAAAAGACATAAAAGAATTCATAGCAACTTGGAAGCTAAACTAATCACAATAATCTCATATTGGGGGTTTTAGGGCAAAAGGTACAGTTTAATGTGCATTCTATTGTCAATGTGTTTTATCTGGCTTGACTGACAGACAGACAGACAGACAGACAGACAGACAGACAGACAGACAGACAGACAGACAGACTGAAAAAAAGTCTATGGCTGCGTCCGAAATCCACCCTATTCTCTAATGTAGTGTACTAAAAGGGGACTCCGCCATTTTGAACTAGTGTCCGAATGTATAGTGAGCATTTTTGTACCCTAATATAGTGTACTGAAGTATCCCACAATGCATTTGGATTTGTAGTGAGCATTCGATGGTCACTATTCAAGCGCTATTCAAGCCCTGCCGCCCCACAATGCACTGCGCTGCGGCCGCTGTCTCGCGCTTTGAGCACGCACATGCGGTGTGCACGCGTACACGCACACTGCAGGCTCGTCTCTGCGTCTCTGGGCAGGAGGAGCAGCCACCTGTTGCTGAGCAAACGCAACAGAACCGTCCGTAGCAGAACCACCGGCTAAAGAAAACAACTCGTACAAATGTCCACAGCATTGTCACCAGAACAAAATTTGTTTTTCATCATTTAATGATGAAAACAGCTCTGAAGTTGAGTTGTTTATAAAGAGAATATACGAGAATAGACGCTGGAGGCTTTTGTTTTTCGATCTTTTCTTCCCAACCTTCCACAGCTGATAATAATCATGATAAAATAATGTTATTTAAATTAGCAAGAATAACCTATTTTATCACAAACATCTATATCTGCATGTGAGACAAATGAATGTGGCATAAACATTATTCATTCATTGATTCACCAATGAATGAATACAATTTAAAAAATATATATAGGCCTATATATTTTTTAACATTATTTTATTGAATTGTGATGAATAAAAACATAATTATATTTGGCCTATTTCTCATATTAACACCGCAACATGTTGGTATGTTATTTACAATCCACAACACAAGCATTGGGGAGTTGATGTACAAGCTCACAACGCGTCGCTTCGCCCCCTGTTGAGAGCTTGTAGATCGGCTATTATTTATTGCTCCAAAAGCCAGCGCTATAGCGTTTTAACTGTGCGACAGCGATGACGCAACCAGATGGCGACGGAGTAGTGTCCGAAATGCGCTGATTTGTTCACTACTGTAGTACACTACATCTGGATCCCTCATTTAGGGTTAGGGAGTAGGGAACGTGTTCCGCATTTCGGACACAGCCTATGAGTGATTTGAGGGTGACTTGCGACCTCAGGGTGACATGCGGCAATTCTTGGCCATCTGGCCAACCACAGCGTTTCTCTGACGATTCTAGTTGTTGTCATTCTGGGGGGAGTTTGTTCATGTTTTTGTGAGGGAATCAACCCTAGGAGACACGGGGAGAACATGCAAACTCCACACAGAAAGGCCCTATCGCCAACCCCACCTAGGGTGTGGGCACTGATGACGCAGGGGGAGGAACACGCCGCCCATATATGTCCTTAATATTGATAACATAATATCCTTAATAATGACCTTAATATTGACAATATAGGAATCTCCATATACCGTATGGGCATAAAACATACGTAAGTAATGCCAAGCAGGGCCTTGGTGAGTTAAGGCCTTGGTTTGATGCCTGTGGATCTCCATATATGGGCCATATATGGTACCATAACATTCTCATTTTCAACCTGGAATTTATGACATCAGAAATCTCCATCTATGGACATAAAAAGTTTTTTTTTCTTTTTCTGGGAATGACCATATATGGACTTTTATACCCTGGAAAATCTTGTAGCTTGTCTATTATGTTATTAATATTGGTTGCAGGATCGCAACCAACAACATATAGTGATGTCACGTGATGTCAGTGAGTCATAGTGATGTGGTACAGAATGACTCATATATGGGCATAAAAAGTATGTCATGTGACATCACTTCCTGTACAGAGACAGTCAGCCATTGACTCTGACCTAACAATGGCTACTGTCTATGACGGTAGTCCCATATGACATGATGGACTGGACTATCTCCATATATAGTGTTCTCCACATCTCCATGTTTAGGCCAAACAGGTTCGCTCCATTTCTCCATGTATAGGTCCAAATGCCCAACGTTGAGCTTGACAACAAAACGTTCTTAACACAGCCGCCCCCATATTTACTTTAGAAAATATGTTAAATTCTAAGAACGTTTCGAGTACCGGTTTGATACAAGAGCGAATAAGCGCTACACTTCTGGAATCCTGTGTGTCGACTTGAAGTCGGATCCAGGCCTAATAACTTTATCTGGCTGCCCCGTTGCCACCTCCTTGTTACATTTTCTTTTATCCAGGTGGATGGACATTCTTTCATAGGTGATCTAAGTCCAGCCGCCCGTATCAGATCGGAGGAGGATACAGCACATTGCACCTCATCCACCCTTTCTTCTCTCTCCTTTTGGTATCTTTATCCTCCTCCTCCTTTTTTTTCTTTTTTATTCTTCTCTTTTTTTGTCTTTCTCTTTCTTAGTCTTGTGTATCCTTCTCTTTTTTTTGTCTTTTTTAGTCTTGTGTAGTCTCGCGTGGCCAGACGGTTGCCTCCGCGATTTGGTCAAATGCTCCCAGCATACAGTCTGGCAAAGCAGAAAGATAAAAATGAGTGCGAGATGAAAGCGGAAGTGAAGCCCCCACGTACTTCCGTTTTAGTCTCACATCGCACACATTTATCGTTATATAAATAAAAATCGTATAAGCATGTTTAGCTTGCTGCTTAGCAGAAATGACATTTTAAAATATATTTTCTTGAACGGTAATGCCCGTTTCCATTACTCGCCGTTCGGGAGCTGCTGTTCCAGACTCTATATAGCATTCAGAGATTGTGGAATAGTTGTCTGGCTACGCGAGACTAAGTCTTGTGTAACCCTGTACAGGAAGTGATGTCACGACTCACTGACATCACACTGACATCACTTCCTGTACAGCCGGACGGACAGACAGAAGGTCAGACAAGCGACAAGGTTTTTCAGGGTAAATGACCTTCGGTCGCAATAAATCTGAGTCGGCTCATGCGCCGTTCACACCGTTCGCCGCGGCGACTCGGTCGCTACCGCTCCCTCGGCGGCGTCTCTCGGCGTTCATCGGTGCCTGAGATGGCTTGGCTCCGTCGTTTTTAGTGGCGTGAGCGGTAGCGTCGGGTGGCTGGTAAACCCTTCAAAGCGGTATCGAATCTCGCTTCGGGAACTACTTTTTTTTTCTTTCTTCTTAGACCACTGGCCAATGCCATACCCAATGCGTCCAACCCTTGAAACAGTAGGCAATCCCAAAGCGTCTATCGTCCGACGCAGTACAGTACTTCACAACGCGTCGGTTGTATGGCGCTTTAGAGGT
>NC_137817.1:57771256-57798756 GCF_963921795.1 Nannobrachium achirus | reverse complement strand
GATGCTTCTCCTCCATTCACGTTTGGTGAATGTAGCCTTGGTCAGGAAAATTTGATGTCTTCAGGTGGTAACCATCGATCATAGGTGGTGTTTCGACCCGCAAACCACAACACCCTCCTGATGGCCGGGTCGGCAGTGGTGGCCAAATCACTGCCCATCTCCTCCTCCTGACCAAGGCTAAACTCCCCTCTCCTGCTCTATTTTTTTTCCCAACAAGAGGCTTCTCTGGGGAGGTATTGGGTGGGTCCCTCCTGAGGTCTTGAGGTGACACAGGTGCAAGTTATTCCACGACCCATAGAAGGTTGGATCCCTGTTTTATTATCGTCAACTGAGTCTGGCATGGTTCTTCAGATCACGCCGGCCGGTTGGTCATAACAGTAAAGCTAAACCCCCGACGCTGAGCGAACCAAGAGTCCCGTACACAGCGCTGATAAACTGGAGAAGCCTTTGCCCACCTCTACAGGTGCCCACATGTCCCTAGTGGCCAGTTGTCCAGGTGGCCACCACTCCTAGTGCCCAGATGGTTTTGGTGGCCAGTTGTCCAGGTGCCCACCTCTCCAAGTGCCTATGTGTCCCTAGTGAGTGCCCAAGTGTCTGTCTGTCTGTCTGTCTGTCTGTCTGTCTGTCTGTCTGTCTGTCTGTCTGTCTGTCTGTCTGTCTGTCTGTCTGTCCATCCATTAGTCTCTATCTCACTAAAAACATCCCAGAAAGGCCCTGACTGTGTGGGGCTCAAGGCAGCCAGGCACATGTCCTGAGTGCCCATGATTCTGCTTGTCTGTCCCTCAGTCCGTCCGTCCGTCCGTCCGTCCGTCCATATATATATATATATATATATATATATATATATATATATATATATATATATATATATATATATATATATATTAATACACTGTACTGTACTTGACTGTACCTTACTGTACTTTACTGTACCTTACTGTACTGTACTTTACTGTACTCTGCTGTACCTTACTGTACTGTACTCTGCTGTACCGTACTGTTTTGTACTTTACTGTACTCTACTGTACCTTACTGTACTGTACTTTAATGTACTCTGCTGTACCTTACTATACCTTACTGTACTGTACTTTAATGTACTCTACTGTACTCTACTTTACCTTACTGTACTCTACTGTACCTGACTGTACCTTATTGTACTGTACTTTGCTGTACTCTACTGTACTGTATTGTACTCTATTCTACGGTACCTTACTGTACACTACTGTATTGTACCTTACTGTACTCTACTGTACCTACCTGTACTGTATTGTACATATTATATGTGTTCTGAATTCTATGTGTTCTAGATCTATGTTTTTGATTATATAGTGTTCTAGATCCCTCTCTCTTTCTCTCTCTCTCTCTCTCTCTCTCTCTCTCTCTCTCTCTCTCTCTCTCTCTGTGCATCTGATTCCCCCCCCCCCTTCCCTCTTGTAACCTGAGACTTTGGTGATGATAATGGCACTTCGCTCTACAGAAGATTGCGCAATAGGTATACAGACAGACAGAGTGGAACAGTTATTATGAGATTATGACACATCTGGGCACATGTGGACCGGGATAAAGTTAGGCAAGGTAGCCTACATACGTTATCGATTTTTGTATTATGTTTTTTAGACAATTGAACAACTGCTGAACGTGGAGTTACAGATTGAAACACACACTATTTTTTGGGGCGATTTGTTACCAACAAGAGCCTGTATGAGGGAATACCAAGGGTTAGCGAGAAAATTGCTGCCAGAAGAATGAGACTAGCAGGACACTGCCAAAGACATCAGGAGCTTCCTGCCAGCAAACTGGTGCTGTGGGAACCAACACATGGGCACCGGTCACGAGGACGTCCCACAATAACATACGTGGATGTACTCAAGAAAGACGTAGGAGCACAAAGCACCAACGAGCTGGCCAGATGTATGGAGAACCGGGATGACTGGAAGCGACGATGGAAGGCTCGTCTGAGGACGACCTAGAGAGAGAGAGGATGCATCTGTGCAGCTGACCTACGGAACCTGGGAATATACCTTCTTGTCAAGATGGGGAGATAATACCTTGTTAAAGTGACCATTTTGTTAAATTTTGCAAGTTATTTTACTGTAATTTAACAACATAATAACCAGCAAAGATAGACTAAGAGACATTCATGGATTTATATTTAAAAGTAACTTTTATTTCCCCCCTGGACCCAGGGTATGGCAGCTGCATACCCCTGCCATACCCAATTGACGCCCCTGAACTGTAGAATGTGATGTCTGTACTGTATGTTATCTTACCTGCACTGTGATGGCACCTCTTCTGGTGATGGTCTGGTATCTCCCAGTGAAGTCTACATTGGTATTGAGATCATACACAGGGCACTGAAAGGTAAACGTTCACAGATTCACAAATGAGATGAGGGCTGCAACCGGGAGCCAGTGGAGGGAGCGGAGAAGGGGGGAGACATGTGGCTGGTGAAGACCATGGCATTTTGGATCTTATTATACTATTACACTTATTACACCTATTATTCCTATTACACCTATTACACCTATTACACTATTACACTATTACACCTACAGTATTACACTATTTCACTATTACACTATTGTGCTATTACAACTATTACACTATTTCACTATTAGCCTACACTATTGTGCTATTACATATTACACTATTACACCTATTACACTATTACACTTATTTGAGCTATTACACTATTGCAATTGTCAACGAGGGGCCTGTGGGGGGCACAGTTTGTGTGTACCTGAATATCCTGGATGGACAGCACAGAGCAGATGTTGTCGTTCGAGCTGACATTGACAATCACACTGCTCACATTCTCAGGAAACTCATACTTGAAGTACTGGAGAGAGGAGAGGAGAGGAGAGGAGAGGAGAGAAGAGGAGAGGAGAGGAGAGGAGAGGAGAGGAGAGGGCCAAGCTCTGGTCACACCTTTCACTAGTACAGATCACGCCTTCAAAGGAAACATTGTTTAACCCTTTGATGGTTTGCTCAACCCATATATAGTCCATATTTCTCATTGAAAACAATGCTGAAATTAACTCAACCTCATTCAGCCATCTCTACCATTTGGTTGAGGTGTTTGATGGCCAATAATATCCACCTGAGGGTGCAGTGACATCACACACCATGCTTTCCAAGTCATGTGACACAGAGGAAATCTGACACAAGAAAAACACTCCTGACAGCTTGGCTCTCTCCTGCAGGAATTTCAAAGCTAGGAGGATTATTTTTTTACATATTATCATCTCAGAGATGTTACTGAACATGCATATGTAACAAAATGCAATAAAAATAAATCTAATAATGGTCAAATAATCTTTTGAAAACATGCTTTTCCAAACGGTAGACGTGTCAGTTGATGGTAAAGGGGTAGTGCAAGTAAAACTAAAGTATTAAAAACATACTATTTACTATGAATAATTACAACTTCTACTCATTCATTGTTGTTATTATGATACATTGAATGTTTTTTCATTATAATATATGCTGAAATAGTTCTAAAAGTAAGATTTTATTGCTCTACCAAACGGTTTAGAGATGTCTGTTAGTGGTAAAAGAGTAGTGTCCAATCAACATACACAGTACACCTGCATGTTCACCTAGTCAACCCTAATTATCAAAGTTCAACATATTATCTAAAGTTCATCATCTGATATTTGTTTTGTCACTAATATGTCAAGAAAATGAAACAATATTTTTGAATTTGCCATTTTCCAATCTTCAGATATATGTCCCCAAAATACATGAAAATTAGGCATTTGTGCGCATTTAATGCATAATTTGCAAATTTAAAAAGAAAGTTTCAGAAAACTTGTAATACATTTTTTTGTTTGTTTTAATGTAAGTAATCAACTGGAGAAGTTTCATTGTTCTAGCTATCAGTTAAAGTTTTTTCTATCAAATGCACCCTTAACATTAACGTACATCTCTACCGTTTGGTAGAGGCTTATAGTTTAAAAACTGGTGGGTGTATTGTAAAAAAAAAAATAATAATAATTGATTGTTGTTATTTATGCCTAAAGGGAATAGAAAATGCTAAGACATAATTTTTTGACAGCTTCTTTCTTGGTGCAACCTTCACGTTCTTTATTTAGAATTGGAGATGAACCTGTCAGGATAAGGAATTGGTTATGCATGTAAGGGTGGCTCCGCGGTGCTTGTCTATACATAACAGACCGACAGCCTGAAGGGCAGAAGGAGCCCTGGAGAGAGGGGGGTCAGAGGGGAGGGGAGGGATGCATAATGGCTCTAGGGGAGTGGAGACCCTAAGTATTTGGCATGGGATCTAGAGAGGCGTCCATCTTGGCAATCGTCTGCGGACGCGCCATCCCTCCCGAGACCCCCATCTGTAACCTGAAACTTGCACAGGCAGGGCAAAGCGTGTAAAAACCTGATTAAAGGGTGCACCAAACTTTTCTCAATTGATTCTTATGTATTTTTTCCTGTAGAATCCATTTCTGCAATATACATTTTTATATCGTGCATAATTAATGAGATAATTAGCATTTTTGACTAATTATGCTAATTATCTCATTAATTATGCACAATACAACAATATACTTTGCAGAAATGGATTCTACGGGAAGAATTACATAAAGATCAACTGAGAAAAGTTTGGTAAACCCTTTTATACATTTTTGATGAATTCTTTCCCGTTCTTTCTGCCCATGTGTCAAATTATTTGTAACATGGGTGGAAATGACAGGACAAACCCTATTTAAAAAATGATAAAAGGGTTTACCAAACTTTTCTCTGTTGATTCTTATGTATTTTTTCCTGTAGAATCCATTTCTGCAATATAGATTTTTGTATTGTGCATCATTAATGACCTAATTAGCATATTTGAAGCATATTTGACATATGAGGGGAAATAACAGGAAAAACCTATAACAATCTGATAAAAGGCTTTAACAAACTTTTCTCAGTTGATCCTTGTGTATTTTTTCCTGTAGAATCCATTTCTGCTATGTATATTTTTGTATTGTGCATATTTAATGAGATAATTTGCATATTTGACACCGGGGGTCCTCCACCAGGGATATAAAAATAGATTCATTTTGATCAAATGTAAATATTCTGTGGCCTAATTGCTATACTTTTGTCTGCCTACAGCCAAATTATCCATACGCATATTTATTATACAATTATTAAAGCCCATGTGTCAAATATGCAAATTATCTCCTTAAATATGCACAATACAAAAATGTACATAGCAGAAATGGATTGTACAGGAAAAAATACATAAGGATCAAATGAGAAAAGTTTTTTAAAGCCTTTTATCAATTTGTTATAGGTTTTTCCTGTTATTTCCGCTCATATGTCAAATATGCTAATTAACTCATTAACGATACACAATACAAAAATGTATATTGCAGAAATGGATTCTACAGGGAAAAATACATAAGGATCAACTGAGAAAAGTTTGTTAAACCCTTTTATCAAATTGTTATAGGTTTTTCCTGTTATTTCCCCTCATATGTAAAATATGCTTCAAATATGCTAATTAACTCATTAATGATGCACAATACAAAAATGTATATTGCAGAAATGGATTCTACAGGAAGAAATACATAAGAATCAACAGAGAAAAGTTTGGTAAACCCTTTTATCATTTTTTAAATAGGGTTTGTCCTGTCATTTCCACCCATGTTACAAATAATTTGACACATGGGCAGAAAGAAGGGGAAAGAATTCATCAAAAATGTATAAAAGGGTTTACCACACATTTCTCAGTTGATCCTTATGTAATTCTTCCCGTAGAATCCATTTCTGCAAAGTATATTGTTGTATTGTGCATAATTAGTGAGATAATTAGCATAATTAGTAAAACATGCTAATTATCTCATTAATTATGCACACTATAAAAATGTATATTGCAGAAATGGATTCTACAGGTAAAAATATATAAGAATCAATTGAGAAAAGTTTGGTGCACCCTTTAATCAGGTTTTTACACGCTTTGCCCTGCCTTTATAGCCTGGAACCAGATCAATCCACCTGGGCAAAAAAAAATGCCCTTAATACTTATGTTGCTATGATTTTTTCTCTTCAATGTCCCGCGATGCCATGGTCTCCATAGACTTCCATGTCATTTTTAGTGCACGGATCGTGCACGCCCATGCCTAGATGATGCACCACGTGTGTGCCCACTGTTCACAGCTTTCAAACAAAAAAATCCGCTTGGAAATCCATTCAGGCATTCATGATTTATCAGCCATTATGTTTTCTTCAGATGTAAACAAACATGGCTGCCATGTTTGAAAGAATGGGTTGGTATAGGGGTTAAACATGCAATTTCGCGATCGCGATCATGCCTAACACATTTCTGGAGGTCCAAAAACATTTTTTAATTTTTTTTTTTTTTTAAACATTTTTTTTTCTTCAAAAACGGCCCAAACTCGGGAAACTCGGGGTTGGCACAGCGGTGGTACCAATACAAACTCGGGAAACTCGGGGTTGGCACCATATGGGTAAGACTTTCAGGCTTAAAGGAGTAGTTCCCCCCCAAAATGACTTTTCTTCTATTGATCACTCATGCAATGGAGACTTGAGTTCAATAATATTTTACTTTTTTTGTTGCATTTTTGAGACAATAATTTGGTTTTACCCCCATTGATTCAGGATGGGGACCCAAATGCATATGGATCCCCATCCGGAATCAATGGGGGTAAATTTACTATAATATATTTTTTGTCTTGGGAATGCGACAAATACAAACAAATATTATTTGCCCCCCTGTAAGTGGTTTTTCAGGGCAATTTTAAATGATGCTAGGGATCCACACTCCTTTATGGCCTTCGGTAAGGCTTTCCACATTGTGGTGGTATAGCAGAAGAACGAGTTTGACCCTTTGTTGGTTTTGACTCTGGGTTGAAAGTGATCTGTGGCACTGCCTCTGGTGTTGTAATTATGGACATCCTTAACGTTTATAAAGTATTTTGACAGGTACTTGGGTATCATAGTGGTGTAGTGTATCTTGTACACCTGGGGCAGGTTGCACCACCAGAACGTAAGTTCTGCCCTAAGTTAGGGAGTAAAGTCCTTACTAGAGGCTTAGTAACTACTAGTTAGTTTGTAACTAAGTGAGTTACTAACAGGTGTTAAAGGGGGTGAACTACTCCTTTAAATACTCCTCACTTATTGGCAAAGAGGTGGAGAACTATCTGTTACCATGGCAGCAGTGCCACTGTGAGTGGCAAGGGTGGAGCTATGATCAGTAACCTGCGTTACAGTTAAAAAATGATCTGAGGGAGGAGTTGACTCAGTTAACATGGTGATTGATAGGCTTGTTGAGGAGAATAGCAGGAAGGGGGCATGGGGTAGAAAGAGGAGAAGGCGTAGTCTTTCTCCTGAGCATACATTGTAGCCTACCAACTCTATTTAAATTAAAACAAAGCAAAATGAACAGAAAGGGTAATTTGGCTCCAACAGTGCACATACCTGTGGCTGGGAGGGTGAAGCAGTGAATGTCTGATTCTTGTCTGTCCTGTATTCCAATAAATATAAAAAGCACACAATAAGTATTACTTCCCAGTGGTGGAAACTAAGTAACTAAGTACGTAAGTGCTGTACTTCAGTAACATTTTTAGGTATTTCTGATTTTCAATATTTACTTCTACACCATCTCAGAGGCAAATATTGTACTTGTACTCCACAACAATTATTTGAAAACTGGGTTAGTTACTAGTTATAGGCCTACTTTGTAGAGTTTTGCGTTGCGACACATTGTGAGCTTGTAGATGTGCTATTTTCAAAATTGTACACATTTGAAAATGTGAAATGGGGAATTCTGCATAATGAGTACTTTCTATTGTAATTTAAGTCGATTTTGATACTAATAATACCTTTTAGTACTTTTACTCAAAGGACAACTTTGTTTTTTTACAACAAGGGTTCATATTTTAGATACATCATGGATGAAGAGGAAGTCCGGAAACTGTTCCAGAGCTCCATTAAAAAATATTTATTCAATACAACGTTTCAACCCCAATTGGGTCTTCATCAGGCTACCTGATGTGTATATTCTTTGGTTCGGCACCTGTGAATTACTTGGAGATATGGGTGCTTCCCTCTTTGCTCTTCATATTTTAGATAGTCATTAGAGAAAAGAAAGGATGAGGGTTAAAATGTTTTCATTTACTTCTTTCTATCGTTTCAGTGATTTTAATGATTTTGATTTTGTATGCATGGTATGCATTCAAGTGGCTAAATATGTATTTTTAGACACAATAAGCCCATTCCCAAGATGCACCGCAATCTTTCATGGGCAGATGTGACTTATCGGGGCTGGTGTAAATAGTAACAAAGAAATTGCTGGCTTATCGTGTCTAAAAATACATATTTAGCCACTTGTATGCCCCACCCACTAAAACCAAAATACAAAAATCGCTAAAACAACAGATGTAAAAAATAGTACTTTTCCCACCACTGTGTGGTACTCTGCAGTGTGAAGTCCTCCACATAGCTGACTTTGAGCTGGTAAGGAATTCCCTCCGCGGACAGGGTGGACACGTCCACATAGAATTGACGCTCCTTGCCCTTGATCGAAGGCAGGCACAAAGTCCGAGACACCTGGGCATACTGATATGTCTGGTTGCTGGGATGGAGGACAGGGGTGGGAACAGAGACAGTAAAACATGCACTTTACAATAACAATATGATACATGGTTTCAAAAATGTTGTTTTCATTCAAATAAAATGCAAAAGAATGTGATTTTTCTTTTTCTATTGGGAATAAAGTCCAAACCGTAGACAAAGAAAGATCAATTTGGGGATTAATCAAGTGACAACGTCAGAGAGAAATGACATTGATTTGGTGTCGGACTCTGGCTTATTATAGGAGGACCGGGCTGTGTTTGTTTCTTGTCATGTTTCTTGTCATGTAGACACCAGTGTCTTTTGTTGAGATCCATCATTAAACCAATCCAGATTTGATAGCTTGATTGGTGCAGGGCTAATACTATAATTTATGTATTACAGTGCAGATCCTTAACCCTTAATTATTTCAATAAACTAATCTTGTTTTATTTGATGGCCTTCCTGCCCTGGCGTTTGGCCTTTCTGCCCTAAAAAAATGGACAACATCAAAGGTCAAGTGGCCTTGCCCCTAAAAGGACGAAATTCCAGGCCTGGTTGGAAAACTAGTAAAAATTACTCACTCGCCCAAGTCGTCTCTGAGGAGGAGAGGCACCCGGAAGGACAGTGGCGCCTCCTTCTGACGAACATCAACCAGAATAGGATCTGTGCTCTGTGACATAACTGTCACACGCACCCCCACACTGGACTGTGAACCAAAGGAAAACAGTATTTTACCAACTCTCCATCATTTGGTTCTCATCCTTTTCAGGCCACGACCCCCAAAATAATCATATTTGATTTTAATGTGGGGACCCCCCCCCCCCCCCCCACCACCACCACCCTAACGAGCACTAAAGGTTGAGCATTTCATTTTGTATAATACTGTTCTATTGTGAAAATGCCCGATCTACATGCTCACAACGTACGCCTCGCAACTGCCTCTAATTTTTGACAATAATGTTTTATTTAAAACGTACTTAAAAGTCCTTAAAATGTCACTTTAGAAAAGTGCAGAAAATACACTGTATGTTAGTGAGAAAACAAATTTGCACATTAAGCTAATAACCCACCCTCCCCCAAAAGAAGAAGAAGAAAAATAAATAAACACAGGTTGAAAACCACTGATTTAGCGGGGGACCACCTGAAATCCTTCCTGGAATGTGTTCTGAGGGCAGCATTCAATTTTTGGACCTCTGCACTAAATGATAGGATGGTTTCTAATGCTTACGGTACACGACTATGGGATGGAACTTTATTTACTCACTTCATCTTTGAGGACAAAATTGTAGATGGTTTCTTTTTTAGTTGCCGTGCCATCGTAAAGGACGTTAAACTTCCTTAAAGCATCCTTAACCGACTTGTCTGCTGCAGCTGTGCAGCAGCCCAGACAGATCCACAGCAGGAAAAGAAACCCTGGTCCGGTCCAGCTTGGTCTGGGTCCTGAGCGGGTCTTCTTGTGTCCAGATTGCCAGCAGTCCCTCAGATCCATGTCTTGAAACGAGCTCTATTGAAACAAATATCAGGCCATATGTCACATAATATTTACTGTAGTGATGCAGACCTTATCCCAAATCATTCAAAACCTTTCACACACGCGCACGCAAGTATGTGCATGTCCAATACACGCACGCACGCACGCGCGCGCGTGCGCGCACACACACACACGCACGCGCACGCGCACGCGCACGCGCACGCACACACACACACACACACACACACACACACACACACACACACACAAACAGCCCCGTGGGCCTTCCTCAGCCGAAACGTCCATTGTTTGCTGCTGCTGGGGGAAAACCCTTCAATAAATGGTGTTGGAACAACAGAAGTTCAGGAGAGAGAGAAACACACCTTTCCCCCTTGGGATAATAAAGGTATCTATCTATCTATCTATCTTCACCTACCCGCTCTCACGCTACCTGGCCCTCAGCTCCGCCCCCATGTCATCTACCTGGCTCTATTTATCCTCACTCTAACCTCCCAGAACAGTGGCGAAAATAGCCCCCGGCATGCCCCGATGTGAGATTTTCACCAAGTGCCCCTCAACAACAACAACAAGTCCGGCCCTGCACCGCCTACTGTGTGGGGGCCCAGTCTGGCCCTGCAACGCCTACTGTGTGATGCCCCAGTCCGGCCCTGCAACGCCAGTCCAGCCCTGCACCACCTACTGTGTAGGGGCCCAGTCTGGCCCTGCAACGCATACTGTGTGGGGGCCCAGTCCGGCCCTGCACCACCTACTGTGTGGGGGCCCAGCCTGGCCCTGCACCACCTACTGTGTGGGGGCCCAGTCCGGCCTGTTCGAAGTGGAGCGGTGAATCTTAGCAGCTATACCCTGTGTGTGTGTACTGTACTGTACTGTACCGTACCGTACCGTACCGTACTTTACCTTACTGTACTGTACTGTACCTTACTGTACTGTACCTTACTGTACCTTACTGTGCTGTGATGTACTGTACCTTACTGTGCTGTACTGTACCCTACCTTACTGTACTGTACCTTACTGTGCTGTACTGTACTGTACCTTACTGTACTGTACTTCGCTGTACTCTACTGTACCTTACTGTACTGTACTTTACTGTACACTACTGTACCTTGCTGTATTGCACTTTACTGTACCTTACCGTACTGTACTTTACTGTATTCTGATGTACCTTACTCTACTGTACTCTGCTGTACCGTACCGTACTGTATTGTACTTTACTGTACTCTACTGTACCTTACTGTACTGTTCTTTAATGTACTCTACTGTACCTTACTATACCTTACTGTACTGTACCTTACTGTATCTTACTGTACTTTAATGTACTCTACTGTACCTTACTGTACTGTACTTTAATGTACTCTACTGTACCTTACTATACCTTACTGTACTGTACTGTACTCTACTGTAATCTACTTTACCTTACTGTACTGTACTTTACTGTACTCTACTGTACCTTATTGTACTGTACTTTGCTGTACTCTACTGTACCTTGCTGTACTGTATCTTACTGTACTGTACTGTACTTTACCTTACTGTACTTTACTGTACTCTACTGTACCTAACTGTACTGTACTGTACATATTCTGTGTTCTATATCTATGAATTCTATGTGTTCTAGATCTATGAATTCTGTGTTCTAGATCTATGTTTTTGTGCACCTTGCTGTACTGTATCTTACTGTAATGTACTCTATTGTACCTTACTGTACACTACTGTATTGTACCTTACTGTACTGTACCTTACTGTACTTTACTGTACTCTACTGTACCTAACTGTACTGTACTGTACATATTCTGTGTTCTATATCTATGAATTCTATGTGTTTTAGATCTATGAATTCTGTGTTCTAGATCTATGTTTCTGATTCTTGTTCTAGATCCCCCTCTCTCTCTCTCTCTCTCTCTCTCTCTCTCTCTCTCTCTCTCTCTCTCTCTATGCATCTGACACCCCCTTCCCTCTTGTAACCTGAGACTTTGGTGATGATTGATAATGACACTTCGCTCCCAACTATGGATTGCGCAATATATGCCAATATCATTGGTTTAGCAGACATATAGTTACATGTACAATGTGTTTATTGATCATTCTTCATCTAATAATTCTAACTAGACGTTCGCGGCCCTTCGGGCCGCTCACATCTAGAGATCGCGCCTGCTTTGCAGGCGCTCACAGCTACGTTGCAGCAGTGATCCAACTGATACGGCCCTGCAACGCCTACTGCATGGGGGCCCAGTCCGGCCCTGCACTGCCTACTGTGTGGGGGCCTAGTCCGTCCCTGCAACGCCTACTGTGTAGTGCCCCAGTCCGGCCCTGCACCGCCTACTGTGTGGGGGCCCAGTCCGGCCCTGCACCGCCTACTGTGTGGGGGCCCAGTCCATTCCTGCACTGCTTACTGTGTGGTGCCCCAGTCCGGCCCTGCACCGCCTACTGTGTGGGGGCCCTGTCTGGCCCTGCAACACCTACTGTGTGATGTCCCAGTCCGGCCCTGCACCGCCTACTGTGTGGGGGCCCAGTCTGGCCCTGCAACGCCTACTGTGTGATGCCCCAGTCCGGCCCTGCAACGCCAGTCCAGCCCTGCACCACCTACTGTGTAGGGGCCCAGTCTGGCCCTGCAACGCATACTGTGTGGGGGCCCAGTCCGGCCCTGCACCACCTACTGTGTGGGGGCCCATTCCGGCCCTGCAACGCCTACTGTGTGGGGGCCCAGCCTGGCCCTGCACCACCTACTGTGTGGGGGACCAGTCCGGCCTGCTCGAAGTGGAGTGGTGAATCTTAGCAGCTATACCATGTGTGTGTGTCATGAAACTGTACCTTTTCCTATGCAAACTTCTAATAAAGTCTTCAATCAATCAATCAATTCTCAACAGTAAACAAACCAACATGAAGTTTAGAGGGTATCTGCATATTTCTAATCTAAAGTGTCAAAAACATTGTCCAAATATATATCAGAGGCAGAAATTGTGGAAATAGCAGATCTACATGCTCACAACACCTCGCAACATTAGGCACTGTGAGCATGTAGATCTGCTATTTTCCCGATAGAACCGTGTTATACAAAGCCCCCTGACCAGTTCAAATATGATTCTTTTGGGGGTTGTTGCCTGAAAAGGTTAAGAAAGAACCACTGCTAGATGAGTGTAATTGCTTTAAAGTATGTGATTGTTGATTATTATTATAATAGGCTAGATACATTAACTCATTTACTGCCAATTTAAATTTCAGATGTGCACTAGAAATGCCAGGATTTCTGATGATTTCGCTCATCTTGGAGGGACAATTGCGCATTGATGCTGATGGATAAAATAACAAAACATATAGGCGATTGAAAGGCCTACTCGCGCTCTTTCCAGCGCTCTAAACCATTATGTTTCAAACATGTTCTCTGATCTCGTAAAGTGGAAAGAAATAGGGCATGGTATGGCCCAAAGACTGGCTTTTGAGAAGACATTTTGAGATAAAGCATGTTTTAGTTTTGAAAATGGAATAAATGATGAATAAACAAAGATTTCTATTACAAACTATACCTTCCTGGAAAGGCCTACTCGTGCACTTTCCAGTGCTCTAAACCACAAGTTTCAAAAGTGTTCGCTTATCTCGTAAGGTCTAAAGGTATATGGCATGGTATGAAAAAAACAGACTTCTGCAAAGAGATTTTCTTTTTGGGGGGAAAGAAAAAATGATGAAATAGCTATGAATACTATGTGAACTATACCTTGTTAGAAAGATAAATTCACCCTCTTTCCAGCACTCCAAACCAGAAGTTTCTAACATGTTCGGTTGTTTAGAAAATGCCTTTTCATTGGCCAAAACACCTCTAGGAACAAACTGAATAAATGCTTTAGTAAAGTAGGCTCTCAATCAGAACTCTTTTCTGCCTTTTATTTTTGCCTTCAGTAATGCAGAATATATTTACAGCATTTGTTTTCAAACAAATGGGAAAAATTATAAAATAATAAAGTAAAAAATAAAGTGATTCAAGTGCATTCAGTTCAGTCTCAATAGTGCTTTTTGAAATGACAAAAACTCATCCTCTCAGTAGTGATTCTAGTAAATGACAGGAATAAAGGAACATTTCACCACCTCTGTAGTGGTTAGTAGAATAAATGTAAAAAATAAAGTGATTCAAGTAAAGTGCATTCAAATGACAATGGGCACATTGAATAAAGGAACATTTCACCCCCTCTGTAGTGGTTTTCAAGTGTTTTTTCAACAAAATGACAATAGTGTCACCCCCATCTGTCCTGTATGAAACCTGAAACAGCTCACATGGCAATAAAGGCACATTTCACCCCCTCTGTACTGGTTTTCAAGTATTTTTTCAACAAAATGGTCACCCCATCGGTCCTGTGTGAAACCTGAAACAGCTCACATGGCAATAAAGGCACATTTCACCACCCCTGTAGTGGTTTGAGTAATGGCAAAAGGAACATTTCACGTCCTTTCAGTAGTGGTTCAAGTACATGACAAAAGGAACATTCCGCCCTTTCAGTAGTGGTTCAAGTAAATCACAAAAAAAGTTCAGTTCTCACATTCGCTTAGGGTTTGAAATAAAATAAAAATGTCACTTGTGTTTTTTTTTGTTTTTTTTTTCTTTTTTTCTTTTTTTTGTTTTGTTTTTCAAACGAAATAAAATAAAAATACAAATAAAATAAAAATGTCACGCTTCAGTCAAGAGAAATGTTGTTCTCGCTGTGGTACCTTCTGAAGCACACCCCCCTGCACAGTGTGACCTGACAAGCAGCACACCAGAAGACAGAATTCTTCCTCCTCTTCACCCCCTCGTCGTTCTTCCCTTCTATGCACATCCTGCAGCGCCTGGCTGCGTGCTCCCTCGCCCCCCCCCCCTGCAATGGGGGGGTGGTGGACAGGGACATGGTGGACGGCTGGTGGTGCCTCCAAGGCAATGCGTGCAGGGATGGCTCTGCGTACCGGGCGAGCCCAGCCTTTGATAGCCCGGTCCATGAACAGAAACAAGGACTTGCATGGTCCCGCTGGATTTCTGGCCTTGTACAGGATGAAGGCATTCAGCATGCCGATCTGGAGCAGGTACAGGGTGAACTTTTTGTGCCACCGGTAGGTCTTGCGGGTTATCTGGTAGTAGCTCAGCGACTGGTCCATTCTGATAGATAGATAGATAGATAGATAGATAGATAGATAAATACATTTATTATCTCAAGGGAGAAATTCAGTTGTCCACTTGTAGCATAGCAGTATACAGTATTTACAAAGTTACAGAGAAGTAAGAAAAAAGATAGATAAGAGTAAAAGAAAGAAAAAAAGAGAGCAGTACAGTACCTGTCTACACCATTCATGTGTTTGTTGTAGTCCAGGACACAGACAGGCTTGGGTTTTGGCACCCTCTTCTTCTCCTTCCTGGACCACACCTGGACCTCCCCCATCACGTCCTGGTGGAATGTAGTCACCATTCTGACAATATTGGTGTCCTTCCAGGCCAGTGTTGCAACCTTCGTGTTGTGCTTTGAGATGCGGTCCTCCCCACCGCGCAGGTCCAGATTGGTGGCCTCGTTGATGACGCGGGGTGCTCCTCTGCCCCTCCGGAGCGTGCCACACGCGTGTGTTCTCTTCTCCACCACCAGCTGCTCACAGAGCTTTGTACTGTAATTTATAGAAATATAAATAATTACCATACATATACAGTGTGCGTATGTGCGTGCATGCGTGTGTGCGTGCATGCGTGTGCGCGTGTCTATAAATAATTACCATAACATACTGTACATAATTATACAGTGTGTGCGTGCGTGCATGCAACTATAAATAATTACCATAACATACTGTACATATACAGTGCGTGTAATGCCATGCATGCATGCGTGTGCGTGCGTGCGTGCGTGCGTGATGAGAAACTTTGTCCTTGCCTCTGATAGAAGTTATCCATGAACAATTTGTAGCCTTGACCTTCAAGGTCACCCAGCAGGCCCAAGACGGTGTCAGCCAAGGTGCTGTGGTCCCCACAGTAAGCCCTCAGGTTGTAACAGTACCCCGTCTTCGACTCCGCCAGGATGTAGGACTTGATGCCGTAGCGGATTGGCTTCTGCGGATTGTACACCTTGAAGCTCAGTCGCCCACGCCACATAAGGGTCCCCTCATCAATGGAGATCTGCTCATCTGGCTGGTACAGCTCCTGGAATTTCGCGATCAGGTAATCTAAGACCGGTCGGACCTTATACATCCTGTCGGTCTGGTCCGCAGTTTGGTTGTCAGCGCAGTGCAGGAATCTCAGGATGATCTGGAACCTGTTCCGGGACATGCATTTGCCGAAGTAGGGCGTCTCGTACACCTCGTCTGTGCTCCAGTTCATGTCAATCTCCGGCTTGTGGATGACGCCAGACAGGAAAACTAGCCCAAAGAAGGTCTTCAGCTCCTCAAGATCCACCGGATACCAGTCATTGACTCGGGCCGCCTTGGTGTTCTGGACAGTGGGGATGACCTGGAGAGCATACCGGTTGGTCTCCTCTACGATCATCTCCAGCAGCTCGTCAGTGAGGACCAACTCCAGGAAGTCCAGTGGGTCCTCCGACTGGAGTTCAGCAGCAGCGTTCTTTGGTCCAGGCACGGCAGTGAAAGGGATGTTCTCTGGCTGCCATGGCTCATCTGGGTCATCGAGGTCAAACCACGGAGAAGGAACGGCCTTTTCCTTCTGTGGGCGACCTGTAAATTATAGAAATATAAATACAAGTAATAATTATTACCATAACATACATATGCAGTGCGTGCGTGCGTGCATGCGTGCGTGTGCCCATAAATAATTACCATAACATACTGTACAGTGTGTGCGTGTGTGCGTGCATGCGTGTGCGTGTGTCTAATTGCCATAAAATACTATACATAAAGTGTGTGCGTGCATGCATGCATGAGTGTGCGTGCGTGCGTGTGTGCATGCGTGCGTGATGAGAAACTGTCCTTACCTCGCTTTCCACGGCCAACATGTCCAGAAGAGCTTGGTAGTTCCTCTGGCTGAGAACCCACTGGCTGAGAAGCTGAAAACGCAATATAAAAAAACAGACTAGTTATAGTTATGGTAAAGGTAAACATAAGCACAAAATCAACTAGATTTTGTGCATAGGCGTGTTAGCTAAGTATGTAGGAGTAGAAAGGAACCGAAGTTCCCGTCTACTGTCTGTCTGTCTGTCTGTCTGTCTGTCTGTCTGACTGATAGATAAATAATGACAATATCTAAAGTGTGCTCGCCTTATAGGCGAGCCCACAATTCATTATTTACATTCCCATCGTGTTTCTAGGCCATGCATTTTGACACTTAGAATGAATGAAAGAAGACTTTCACACTTAGAATGAATGAAAGAAGACTTTCACAGTTTATATAGTTATAGTTATTTGCATTTTGACACTTAGAATGAATGAAGTCTTTTACAGTTGCCATGTTGATGTTTTGATTTTTAGATTGATATAAAAGCATTGAACACAAATGTAGAAAATCTGTAAGAAAAATAGCTGTACCTTGACTAAAGCCATGCAGTGAAGGAGCGCTGTCAGAAGCAGATAGATCTGGGAATACAGCTTCCTCACACTCCGTGTCTAGAAAGATCACAGTGAAAGAACAGCATTAGTACAAAAACCTGCTGCAACATGCGTGTATGCCCACACAGCGGCGCTCTCCTCTCTCTCACTCTAGAGATAAAAGAAAATGCTGCTATTAGTTCCAAAAGCTTTGTACCCGTCCCATACAAATGACACAATGCGACATAGCTCTGTTTGCCCCGTGCTGTACACGCTCCTGATTTGCCAAGACAATATGAAAATTTTATTTTATTCTAGAACAACGTGCGCGCGCGCACCCTGAGCTATGCAACAAAGGAACGCAGAAAGGCCTGGAGTTTTTTGGCAACGTGTTCTGCGCTCATTGCGCGCCAGTCACATACAGAGGGAAATAGACTATAGACATTTATGATCGTTGCCTTGCTTGAAACACTAACACAACAGGTCGCCACACGCACTGTGCATGTACACACACACGCGCGCGCGCATATAGGTTCAATAGCAGCTCTCAGCGTGTCGCCCTGAAACGGCCATCTTCGTCCCCCCGACTTTCGGCAGCAACCGCTCACTGTCGCAAAGATACATAATACACCCATCCTCCACTGCCTGGGCGTGTTTGCGCATGGCGTTTCCCACAGCTCGTTTGCAAAACACAGTGAGAGAGACAAATAAAAATAAAATGCAGTTGGCAACCGTGATTGCGCATCACATACAGAGAGAATAAACTATGGAAATATATGATTGTTGCCATACTTAGAACACTAACTAACAAAACAAAAAAGTCGCCAACGCACAGATCGCATGCATACAGAGAGAAATAAACTATGGAAATAAATGATCGTTGCCATACTTAGAACTATAACTAACAAAACAAAAAAAGTCGCCATGCACTGTGTATGTACACACGCGCGCGCGCACACACTCACGCACACCCATCCCCCACTGTGTTTGCGTTTCCCAACGCATATCACACACACAGAGAGAGAAATAGATACAAATATAAAAATATAAGGCTTCTTACCACTATTGGAACCATCCCTTTCTCGCATAGGGAGCCATTCTTGTTCCAACTCCACCTGGTCGTCTGACTGAGATTCCCAGGAGCTTTCAGCCATATCCCGGTGCACGGTAACCCTCAGGCTGCGTCTAAGTCCTGGCGAACAGAGCAGCGGCGTGTCTGGAGCGACAGCGGCGTCATCTTGTGAATCGTCGCCGTCAGATTCCATGTCGTTCTCCTCCTCAGATTCGCCATCTGCCTGTGGGCGCTCAGCAAAGGTCTCCTCCATGATCCCTTGGACCTGGACCTCAGCGGGGCCGGGGAGGGAGTGCTCGTCCTCAGCCGCGGGGCGCTTGGCTGCTGGAGCAGCCTGGGCATGGACCTCAGCGGGGCGCTTCGCGGCCGGAGCAGCGGGGAGGGGGTGGGGGTGTTCTTCCTCGCTTGAAGAGGTCTCAGCTGCGGGGCGCTGCACGGCTGGAGCCGCCTGGACAGAAGGCACAACCGGGGGTTGGCGACGAACCCACGCGTCCAGGGATCGCTGCCGTGGACCGGGCTCCGGGCTGCTATCCGGGACCTCAACCCGGGGGGGGCGGCTAGCAGCTGGACGGCGGCTGCGGCGGCGGCCGCGTGGAGTTTTGTCAGTACCTTTTGGCATGCTGGCGATGCTTTGCGCAAAGACCCCTACAATACACCTACCCAGTAAATATACTCCGCCTATACTTCTACTCTCTGCTTATACCACTACTTCTACTTCTACTCTCTTTGTCAAACTTGTTTTAATTCTGGCATCACACCCTCTGTGTGGGATAAATCAATTATTATACCCATTCCAAAATCATCAAAAGCTGACCCTAGAGTTCCTCTAAATTATAGAGGCATCAGTTTGCTCAGTACAGTTTATAAGTTGTATTCTAGTGTTTTAAATAAGAGACTAACTGATTATTTGGAGTTCAATAATGTGTTAGTGGATGAACAGAATGGGTTCAGAAAAAACAGGGCTTGTATTGATCATATTTTTGTTATTTCATCTATAGTAAGAGCTAGACTGGAGGAGGGTAAAAGCACATTTGTTTGTTATATTGATTTTAAAAAAGCCTTTGATTGGATCAATAGAGACCTGTTGGAATATAAGTTACTTTGCTCCGGTATTAATGGCACTTTTTATAAAGCCATCAAAGCTTTATATAAAGCTCCAGTCGCTTGCTTGCAGTTAAATAACCTCAGAACCGGCTGGTTTCCCACACCATTTGGTGTGAAGCAAGGCGATGTGCTTTCTCCCACTCTGTTCGCTTTATACGTAAATGATTTAGCTCAGGAAATCAAGAAGGCCAATTTGGGTTTATCAATTGAAAATATTAATTTGAGTATTCTTTTATATGCTGATGATATTGCTTTGATGGCCGAAAATGAGTCAAATCTTCAAAAGATGTTGAACATTGTGTGCTTGTGGTGCAGTAAATGGAGACTTGCCATTAACAGAGAGAAAACACAGATTATACACTTCAGAAGGAAAGCTGAACAGCAGAGTAACCACAATTTTGTGTTTGGGTCAATAACTTTGAGTTATGTCCCCTCATGTAAATATTTAGGCTTTGTTTTTCATGAATTTATGAGTTTTTCTGAGGGGAGGACGGTATTGGCTGACTCAGCTGGAAGAGCACTTGGTGCCATATTAAGTAAAACAAAACTGTGCCCTGATTTAGGTTTTGCTACATTTACCAAGCTCTATGATTCTATGGTTTCTTCTATTTTATTTTATGCAGCAGGTGTATGGGGCTTTGAGGAGGCCACCGAATGTAAAAACATTCAGAGTAGAGCATTGAGGTGTTTTCTCGGGGTACATAAGTATACCACTAAGTTGGCCATTGAAGGTGACACAGGTTGGGAAAGCTGCCTTACAAAGCAGAGGTGTGAAATCATTAGACTGTGGAACCGCCTTACCCAACTGCCAGAAGGGAGGCTTACAAAAATTATATTTAATTGGAATAGAACAGGTAACTATCCGTGGATAAGAGAAGTTTCTTTAATTTTTTCAATGTCTGACTTAAATTTATATTTCATGAATAATCTCCAATGTAATATAAATATGGTTAAATATAAATTGTCAATATTACACCAGGAGCAATGGAGGGTGGACACTTGTAAAAAAGCAAAGTTAAGACATTATATCCAATTTAAAGATGACTATATCACGGAATCTTATGTTTTATTTAACTTAAAGAGAGGACAGCGGTCCCTCTGTGCCCAGTTGAGAACTGGTGCATTACCCCTGGCAGTTGAGGTGGGTAGGTATACTGCTATTCCTGAGGAGCAACGTCTGTGTGTTCTCTGTGATTTGGGAGTTGTGGAGGATGAGGTTCATTTTGTTTTTCACTGTCCACTGTATCATGTTTTAAGAAATTCTTTATTTGAAAAAATGCAAGCCAAAAATCCAGATTTGTTTTGGATGTCTGAATGTGCTATGTTACGTTGGTTGTTCAATAATGAAGTGTTTGTTCTAGCAAAATTCATAGAGAAGGCATGGCAGTTGAGGTGGAGAACATTGTACCCGTAAACATGGACACTTAATACTTATTTTGTTTTCTTTTGCATTATGTGGTGTATCTTGGTGTACTGTATGTATACTATGTTGTGAGTGTCTTGTAAGCCCGTGCGGGCTGGGCACCGTGTGGTGCATGACACTTTAATAAAAATCTATCTATCTATCTATCTATCTACTCCTATACTCCTACTGTGTGCTGCCGATTATAAAACTACTCCTTATTACTCCTACTCTGTGAACACTGAAAATACCACTACTTCTACTCCTACTGTGTGCTGCCGATTATAAAACTACTCCTTATTACTCCTACTCTGTGAACACTGAAAATACCACTACTTCTACTCCTATTCTCCTACTGTGTGCTGCTATAAAACTACTCCTTATTACTCCTACTCTGTGAACACTGAAAATACCACTACTTCTACTCCTATTCTCCTACTGTGTGCTGCTATAAAACTACTCCTTATTACTCCTATACTCCTACTGTGTGCAAAAACTACTCCTTATTACTCCTACTGTATGATCTGAAAATCCAACTCTCCCTCTCCCTCTCTCCTCTAACTCACTCCTCAAACTCACTCTCTCTCTCTCTCTCTCTCACTATATCTCAAGTCTCTCTCACAAACTATCAAACAAACTATCAAACTCACCTCTCTCTCCCACCAACTAGCAATCCAACTCAACTCTAAATCTCACTCACCTCTCTCAACTCTCTCAACTGTCGCTCACTGTGTCTCTCTCTCTGTCTCTTTGCAAATGCAATCTCCAACTCGCTCAAATCGCCAGCTTCCCACAGCCCTTTTATACTCTGGTGATGTTTGGCCACGTGATGGCACGGCTTGTGTTTGAACAGGTGATTTGGGTCTTTGTTTTGATTAGCTTGACCCAGCACAATGTCAGACGTTGCTGAAGGCTTTGATCTATTGTATACAGGCTTTGGTCAAAAAGTCGCTCTAAGTCGCTCGGCACTGAACGCCCTAATTAGGAAGTCGCTCTGAAAGTCGCTCGGCGCTAAGTGAGTTAATATACTCATTTTAATTTCTGTTTATGGGTTATAATGTTATTCGTTTTAAATTGTATTTCCATATTCTGCATTTACCTTGCATATGTCTTATCATGTGCTCCTTATTTGAGAACAGTGAGAAAGCACTACTGCTTGTTGACGCTCTAACCGCGATTCGTGACTCATCTCCACATTTAAATGATTGACATTTGGAGGATCCAGCTGATTCCCCTAGTAACGCTATGAACTGTGGGTAATTCCTTTGCCAAAGGCTGCAAATGTACGGACTTAGGGTACGGTCACATATTGGACGCTTCGGCTCGAAAACGGTCTCGTACTCGCGCCTGGTGTAGGCCTATTCCATATCCTATCATCCTCGGCTGTTCCTGTGAGCCCCGAGCTGCATTATGGGAGAGTCAACATGGCGCTGGTCAGAAGGACGTGTAGTTCTTTTGACTAGCACGATTTGCAAAAGGACAGATCAAGGAATATATAGCCCACTCTACAGTAGCCTACTCAACATGAGAACAATAATCTTGGGCGTTGATTTTTCTCTATTCAATGGGGTGCCTACATTTGCATTTCTATGGGAGTAAGGTGTGAAAATCGATCGGCCAGGTAGCAGGAATGTGGATGAGTGTGATGACTCAGATGAGGGAGAATAAATATAAATAAATGTCTATAAATGGGTGCTATAGCCCTCACACACTTATATCAACGCCCATAAACATGCATACGTGCAATAACAATAATATGAATTCCACAGTAGGCCTATCCAGCAAATATAAACATTAGTGCACAACCTGAAACTATAGACCCTTTTCCTTTGTAAATGTCTCCTATTTCAATGTATTACTATTATTTATTTTTCCCCTGTTATTTTATTTTTTGTGACAGCTTTTTTATTTGTCCCCTTTTGTTACTGACAATTCGTCTCTTTAATGTTGAGATACATAAAGTGGTTCCTGTGTAGCCGAAAAGCGTACTATGATATCCTTTTAGTTGACCCTGTACCAGTGATTTGTACTGTTATGAACTGTACTTTTTCCTATGCAACCTTCTAATGAATTCTTCAATCAATCAATCAATCAAACCAAATATGAACCCCAGCTATGCATATTTTGGGCGGAATAAGCAAAAAATAGCCAATCTACAAGCTCACAACGTGTCTCTCTGCGTCGCGTTGTGAGCTTGTAGATAGTCTATTTTTTTGTAAAGATTTATATAAATAAAACAGCCAAAGAAATGTGGGTCCGTGCAGCGGCCGGCGCGGAGTACATCATGTCCGTTTTTTCCCTTATAATGGGAGTGGATGGGAGTTTCGAGCCGAAGCGTCCACTGTGTGACCGTACCCTTAAGGAAAGTCAACAAAAAGGGGCGTTCCTGCACCCTCACGGACTTACCGATTTGACATTGGAACAACCCTCAAGCCCTTATGCCCCAACGTGAACGCGCACGCTGACTTTGGCTAAGTCAGTGAGTCAGCAAGTCAATGGATTGGAATTTGGCCATTCCTTGATCTGTCTCACTCTCTGCAAATCGCGCTAGTCAAAAGAACTACACATCCGTCTGACCAGCGCCATGTTGACACTCCCATTACCCCGGCGGATGTCAATACGTCATCGGTTTGGTCACTGAAGGAAGAGCCGTAGGTCGCAGCAGTCGCCGCATGTGTGGACGCACCCTCACAGAGAGAGAGTTGGTTCCGCTCCCGGACAGGAAACAGATCAAGTGAAGAAGTGACCATAATAACAATGATACCCTAATAATTATTGAATACAAATGAATGATTCTACAAATTAAATTATAATGAAAATTATAACGTGATAATCACAATTACGAGACATTTATAAGACAATTATCAAAATCATAAGGCTTGATTAATTATGATTATATGATTATATAACCCCTGATTACTCCCCATAACTGCTGTTACACAAAACGTGGCACTTTAGAATCCATTATAAAGTTCTCGTGTCCTTGTTCTAAATATCACCAAATATAAATATCACCAGATATGACACACACGGTACTGAGAGAAGTAAACATAAAATCTAAATCATACAAAAATAAAATACAATCGATCAAACAGGATAGTAGCCTACCAGAGTGACCACCAGTGTTGTGGAGCTGCTTTGCTTGGAGTTGCTTCTTCAAATCAAATAGTCACTTGCATTTGATGTTGTTGCTACTGCCTCAACCAACACTTTCAGAATACCTTTGAGACGCCCACCTTGAAACTCCTCCTCCCATGTGCCTTGTGAAGATATCATACTGCAAATGCTTGAGGACAGGGATGTGTGTGTGTGTGTGTGTGTGTGTGTGTGTGTGTGTGTGTGTGTGTGTGTGTGTGTGTGTGTGTGTGTGTAGCTATACTTATGGGGACTAAACGCATGTTCACACAGTCACCTGCAGGGGACCTCTGACAGTGTGGGGACAAAATAGTAGGTCCCCACAATGGTTAGGGTTAGGTTTAGGGTTAGGATTAGGGTTAGGTTTAGGCACTCACTACACTGAGCACACACCCAGTGCACATTTCCGAACGCACCCTTTGATACACTCGGACTGAAACACCAGCAGAAAACACCATCCCGCAAACACAGACCTTCAGCAATCTGAGACAACCACTGTAGGCCTATCTGAAGAAATCCTCTTTATATTTATAAACACAGACATTCAGCATTCTGAGACAACTACTGTATCTGAAAAGATCATCTTTATTCATAAATCGTATGAAGCATATGAAGCATACAAACACAGCAACGTTTCAAAATGAATTGTTGACTTGTAGGTAAGAAAATGTTGGCAGTATAAAATTATTAAAAAAAAAGTTTTAAGCCTCATTGTACATTTTGTTATCTCCGTGCATAATGTATAATAAAAGGACAACAAACTGAAACTATTGTGTGCTTACAAAACTAAATAAATCATAGAGGCAATGTGGAAAATCTTTCTCATGTATTCCATACATGAGCCTAGTATTTTGGTTGTATACTATAAATCACATTTATTTATTTTTTTCTATTGAAAACACCACAGTGTCATCTTAAAATTGCGTCATTTAAGAACTGTACCAAAAATAAACACATTTCTTGTCTCCCTATTTTTAAAGAGGTGGTGCCATGATCCCCCCCCCACCCCCCCCCCCCCCCTCTAAAACATGATTATCAGGTATTATGATTACTAGAAGCTGGGCCGCCCGGCGACCTGGCCAACTCGGAACAATGTAAATAGGGAATGAATGCCCCGCCCTTTAATGCAAACCCCATTATACCTGTTTTCATAGGACCCGTTTTGACCATTTGTCTGCCTGTGTCCATTTATGCCCATATATGGAGATATCTGTATCTGTCTGTCTGTCGGTGTCCATTTTATGTCCATATATGGAGATCACTGCAGTTATAGTTCTGGGTCCATTTTATGCCCATATATGCCCATATATGGAGATATCTGTCTATCTGCGTCCATTTTATGCCCATATATGGAGATCTCTGTATCTGTCTGTCTGTGTCCCTTTTATGCCCGTATATGGAGATCTTTGTGATTCTGCATCCATTGTATGCCAATATATGCCATATATGGAGATATCTGTTTATCTGCGTCCATTTTATGCCCATATATGAGATTTCTGTCGCTTTTTCAAACAGATGGTCAAAACGGGTCCTATGACAACAGGTATAATGGGGTTTGCATTAAAGGGGGAACCGGCACTGTGTCTGCAACACAGTCGGAGGCACAGACAGATACAGAGATCTCCATAATGGGAATAAAGGGACACAGACAAACAGATGGAGGAGGAGACAAACTTAATGCAAACCCCATTATACCTGTTGTCATAGGACCCGTTTTGACCATCTGTTTGCCTGTGTTCATTTATGCCCATATATGGAGATATCTGTATCTGTCTGTCTGCGTCCACTTTATGCCCATATATGGAGATCTTTGACCATCTGTTTGCCTGTGTCCATTTATGCCCATATATGGAGATATCTGTATTTGTCTGTCTGCATCCATTTTATGCCCATATATGGAGATCTATGCAGACACAGTGCCAGTTCCGGAAAATCCTGATGTCAGACATCAGAATCCGAACCTTTCGTGCTGGTTCCAGAAAATCGTGTATCGGGTCGGGTCGGGTCGAGGCCGAGCACTGCACTACCTGCTGCGGTGGGGAACGCACGTGCCGAATTTGAAATAGGGAATGAATGCCCCACCCTTTAATGCAAACCCCATGAATGCCCCACCCTTTAATGCAAACCCCAATATACCTGTTGTCATAGGACACGTTTTGACCATCTGTTTGTCTTTGTCCACTTATGCCCATATATGAAGATCTCTGCACACACAGTACCGGTTGCAGAAAACTCTGATGTCAGACTTTATGCCCATATCTGGGAAACGCGCGTGCCGGTGGGAAGAAGGGTTCTCGAGATACGCGGATTACATACATACATACACATTCACAGAGATTTTGTGTTGACTCATGTGGCGTACGTGATGTCAGAGCCTTTTATGAAGTGATGTCACAATGACTCAGCGCTTGCGCCGATTTCCTCTGGATTGTTGACATCCCAGCCTGATGTCAACAATCAGCTCCGCATAAGGAGATTCCGAACGTTTCGCGCCGCTTCGGGAAAACCGCATGCCGGGTCGGGCCGAGGCCCGGCACTGCACTCCGCGCCGCGGCGGGGAACGCGCGTGCCGAATCTGAAGCCGGTGGGACGAACGGTTCTCGAGATACGCGGATTACAAACAAACAGACAGACAGACAGACAGAGATTTGTCGCATTTATAGATAGATACTAGGAGGAAGATTTTTTCCAAAAAAGTATACAGAAAGAGTTAAAATTGGGTTTTTATGTGGCCACACCCCCAGTTCATTAAGTATGCATGGATGGCATGGTGGGTGGTGACCCAGCTGATATTGCCACACGCCACAGTGTTGGGTGAATGGCAATTGGGGAGGAGTTGATACTGTGACACGCTTAGTATCTGTGTTTTTTAACTGACACTTTTGGCAACAAGGTGGCAGCCTCCAAGAGAAAACAAACACATACTAAGAGAATACATCATTTTTCCAAAAAAAAAAACACATCAGGGGGTCTAATGAAGTAATTTCAACCTCCTAGACACATGAAAAACAGAAAAAGTACAAAACTATGGCACCACCTCTTTAAGTGTTTACGTGTCTATAGATTTGTGTATTGTATAGTTTGTTTGTCTTTTGTGCTTGTCATGTCAAAACATTAAATAAAATAAAACATCAGCCTAGGCGATTCAGGATTTATAGTGCTTTTTCTGAAAACTCAAAGACGATTAATTGTATTCTGTCAGGTACCGGTACCTGACATTTGATACCGTCTGTATTAGGAGAACATTT
>NC_137817.1:57761256-57766256 GCF_963921795.1 Nannobrachium achirus | reverse complement strand
TCAGTTTCATTTTAGCCACTCTCTCTCTCTTTCAGTTTCATTTTAGCCCCTCTCTCTCTCTCTCTCTCTCTCTCTCTCTCTCTCTCTCACACGCACACGCACACAGTTACAGTTTTTTTTCGATTGCTAAAACACATTTTTCAAAACTGTACGTTTTTTTCAAAACTGCACACACAAAACTCCAAACATTACACACAAATTGCTAAACCCTGGCATCCCTTTGCAAAACAACTTTTTACCATCAAATCTCTTAACATGTTCTCAAAATGGAACTCGTGTTTTCATTTGGTAAACACAGCCATATTTTCACATGACACACACATACCATTCATTGAATAAACACAACTAAGCTTTTGGCTGAACACTACCAAGCATGTACAGAACACTGAAGAGCAAAATTGAAAACACAATTGTCGAAATGGAACACACCATAAGAATGACCATGGCTCTGGAGAATAAGACATTTCTCCTTTTGTAAAATGACTCAGTGTAGGCCTACTTTTTTCATATCAAACATAAAACAGCACACAAATATGCATACAAAACAAGTAGATTTAGGGGGTCATTACATGAGGTCGATTTTTTTGTAGACGATAGTTTTTACTATTGATTCGGCCATTTTGACACACGGAGACGCGGTTTCATGACCCTAACCGATACTTTTCGGAATTCGGCTCTGAAAGTGCATTTCTGCGGTTTCGCATCAGTTTCGCAACGGTGTAATATCGGAATTCGGCCGTGAGGGAGAGTGCGATGATGTCATAGCACCCCCTCCTCTGCTCCCCTTCCCCTGCTGCATATAAGTGTCAGTCTGTCAGACTAACCGAAAATGTATTATTATTATTTGTGTTGTTGTAGGCCTAATTAAAACCCAGAAAATAGCCCAGTGATCTATTAGCACAAACCTCATTTGAAAAATGTCAGGAGTAGTCTATATGAAAGCCTTTTAAAAATGTCTAATTACGCACAAGTTGTCGCACCTAGCTGGCCTGTCGGAGTTGCAACAGCTCTCCTCTCCGCAAAGTTAAATTAAACCATTAGGCTATGCCGGTATTCCATTCTAAGCAAAGCAAACCAATGATTAATGACTATTTTGCGTTCCCCTTTTTCAACTTCTCACCAAAAAATACTGGATTAATTCTTCATGCACCGCATCACATCACAGACGCAGCGGACTTCAGGTAATGATGTAGGCTAATATGCTGAGTCTTGCTGACAGACAGACACAGACAGACACAGACAGACAGACAGACAGACAGACAGACAGACAGACAGACAGACAGACAGACTAAACATAACTGTCCAGTCAGTCAGAGACCATCACAAAAACTTCCTCCATATCCTCGCTCCCTCTCCTCCAGTCAAAGAAATCTCTCCAGTGCGTCTAGCCTCCTCTTAAGGCACGCATGTTGCTTCCAAAGTAGGCAATTTACTTAAAGCCATAACGGAAGGCTATGATTGTGACTTCCAGTGAAATAACAGACTGCCAGTGGCGTATGGCGTCAGTTCATTAATTTATTCCGTTAGTTTATTTTGCGACGGCGACGGCACATCATCCTCCATTGCGCCGCATCCCAGTGCAGTGCGTCAGTTCAGTAAGAGCTAAGGTATGGCAACATGACTGTTGTCTGGTCTTGCACGTGCAAGGCACGCATGCAAGACAGTCATGTTGCCAATACTTAGCAACAGGCATGATGAATTTATTTTAAGAAGTACATTTTATTATTTTCCCTTGTAATCAAGGTATGGTAGACTACCATACCCATATGTGCCTCTGTAGGCTACTCCGTTAGCTGCCTCGCATGGTGCGTTATACTTCTGTGTTGCAGATAGAAGACAGAACTCACTTAATATAGCCCATCCCCGTAGATAATGTCCAGAAATATGCTCCATAGGCTATAAATGTTCCGACCTTCATCTTCCAGGTGACTTTTGTTGGTGTTTCACTTCACCTCGCTAAAAACCTCCTTTTGCGGGACTCATTGAATATGTGAACAGACGATAATAATATGGATTTGGGAGCATAGCCTAATTACAAAGCATGTCTCATTAAAAACAATATATATTTTATAGTTGAAGGGTAAATACACAGTATAGGCCTATGTAGGCTGGGAACATGACACATTTTGCTTGAATTCATGCGTTGTCAACTTGTAGTATAAACACAGAAAAACGAACCAACAACAAGGTGTAAACGCGACGTTTTTTGGGTAATAAATCCAAAACGAGACCGGCAGCGTTTCCAATCGTCCTGGTATAAAGACCCCTTTAGGCATCATGCCTCTGGTCAGAGATGCATGCATGGGCACAAAAAACAAAACAAAAAATATTTTGAAAGAAATTGGTCAGTACTTGGTCTAATACTGACCTGGATACTGTCACCAAGATACTATCCTGGTGACAGTATACTGGTATTTGTACCTTTGTATTTCAAATATCTTTTTGTATTTTGTGCCCATCTCTGCCTCCGGTTCCTGTCTCAATGTTCAGTTGTGCAACAACTGAACATTGTGTGTGGTTTTTAGACAACAGGGTGATGTGTAATTGACGCCAGACCCGAACGTTTAGAGATTTGAATATTTGTGTGTTGTGGATTGATGCTTTGAGATTTTATGTGAGAAGTGTGTGCAAACCTGAAAATTGTGTGTTGTGTTTTGACAACAAGGTGATGTGAAATTGACATCAGAGTGTAAAGAAGGAAAGTCAGAGTCTAATATGATAAGGAAATCTAAAGTAGTAACAAATTGAGCCAAGCGATTGGGGACAGAAGTAAAGGTTTTGAAAATTGTGCCTAATTTTTGCTTTTTGTGTTTTAGCAATCGAAAAAAACTGTAATTATCTTGCGCTGCAGCTGGATATGATACAGGCTCTAGAAATGTGTGGATTCTAGTTTGGTTAACTCCAGATAATAGCAAAGCTTGGAAACAGGTCGAGGTATTTATTCATTCCTACCAAGGGGGAGGAGGTGGGGCGGGGTGGAATGCAGCCTGGTTTGTGTAAAGGAGTATTCTGCTGAGCTGAGCCTGTCGCCTTTCAACGAGAGACTTCACAATAAGCAAGAGGAGTTCATCTTCTAGATCATATGCACGTTATTAATATTTATCTACAGAGGTGTGTAGGTCTACTGTGCTGGTAGCTCTGGAGTTGTATTCAGTTTTCACACCTCTCTAACAAAAGCTCCCTGGCGCCCATTGTCAACAACGTGAAATAACAGGAATTATTTAACTGTGCATGCATATGAATGGACTAATGTGTGACCCATTAAATACTGTTAAAGTAGCCTACTGTAGTAAAAGAGAATTTGGATAATGGGTTCATGAACTAACTCAATTATAGCAGTGAAGTCTGCAAGTAAATGTACATGACAACAATATTACCTAGCCTACATTATGCAAGTAAATGGAATAACATCGATATGCATAATATTGTGTTAATAAGCCTACATAGACTATTAAAAAGGTTATTCCAATCCACACAGCACGCCCGTTTGTCAGCCATTTTATACAAAATCATTCATGTATTCCTTCCATCAACTTCATTCTTTCTGGTTTAATTTTGGAAATAAAAAGTGAGGTCCACAAATATTTGTGTGTGATATTGTCTGTTTTTAGGACACTTATTGACCTTTGTGTGTGAATGTACGTTTTAACTTATTTTGATGTGCAGAATACGATTGTTAATTCACCTATATTGCCTACTTATGCTATTTATTTTGAACATACTGTATATTACACAATAACAGTAACCAGCCTATAATATTTTCAATTGTGTTATATATTATGCTATGTTTATGTGTTTAGTTTATTCTATAACATACCACTTAATACCTGGGAGAAACAAATAGACTATATCTATACTATAATTTTGCGAATGTCTGAGTGAGTGAGTGAGTGAGTGAGTGAGTGAGTGAGTGAGTGAGTGTCTGTCTGTCACAGCGTTTCTCCTCGGTGGCTGGAGCAATTGATCTGAAATCGCATCACCATCAGCATATGAACACACCTGACATAACTGTGAAGCCCGTTTGTCACTTTCACAAATCGTATGCTGTATATTCGCATTTTTATGGTGTATCTATATCTATTTAGCCTACAGTACCTTTTGTGACCACACATGTTAACTCTTTGAGTGCCACCCCTTTCACCACTAGAGGGCGCCCAGTGGCCATAGAAAATCCCATAGAGATATGCTGGTATATACAGAAGCCCTGCAGCCATGACTTGCCTGAACACTTTCCTTTGTGCATGTACAGGAAGAGGATGAAGTTAGCTTGAAGTTAGCTATTGGCTACCAAGCATTTTAGAAGCCTTATTTTCGTCAACTTAGCCATGATTAAACCTTGCACACCTCATGCATGGGAAAAAAACAGAGAAGAATGAGCTCTAAAAAATCCAATGCAATCCTGGATTGCATTGGAGTGGATTTGTGCAGTTTGTTCACAGCTTTCAAACAAAAAAATCCGATTGGAAATCCGTTCAGGCATTCTTGAGATAATCGCCATTATGTTTTACATGTTATGTAAACAAACATGGCTGCCCTGTATGTTAGATGGGGTTGTATGGGGGTGGAACATGCAAAATCGCGATTGAAATCATGTTCACTAGATTTGATGGGGTCCAAAAAAAAAAATCTTTTTTTTTTTTAATATCCCGAACATGTTCGGGATAGGCACTCTGGTATGCGATAATATATCCCGAACTAATTCGGGATAGGCACTCAATGAGTTAAGGGAGGGGCGCTGTTGTTCAGGCCATGCACAATCACACACAAACCCACACACACACACACACACACGGGGGGGTGGGGTGGGGGGGGGGGGGTGTGTGTGTGTGTGTGCAGGCGGGCGGGCGGGCGGGGGGGGGGGGGGGGGGGGGGTTCTGGCCCTGTTACAGATGTTGTCCAAAAATCATGCAGATCGGTACACAGTATCTCTGTAGCCGTTAAATGGAACGGCTATTTCTTACATTGATGCTCCTACATATTAGCATGCAAGCACCAGTTAA
>NC_137817.1:57663756-57756256 GCF_963921795.1 Nannobrachium achirus | reverse complement strand
AACGTTTTGATGCATTGGCTGCCTATGGGAGGTATTGCAACCCTAGATTCATCCGATTATAAAAAAGTCTGGTGTTGCAATTTGCGGCTACATAGGATATACTGTAATGCAATATAAAGAAGCACATCACAAGAAGAAACCAAACTAGAAAGATGTGTGGTTGCCTTGAGGCGAGTAACACTTGCAAATATTTCTGTGTCTGCTAGTCCTTGCCCCATCGAGCGGTGCTAACCATTCCGTCCTTGCCCCTTTAATGCCCATATATATGGTGATCCATGACATCAATATTAAGCCCAGCATGTCTTGGAATGCCCATAGGCCAATGGACATATGCATACTATGTCAACCTCATGTAGTCTATGATGTCAGACATCTATGCTGTCAGTCATCTCCATTTTTGGGAAAAGATTAATTTTTCATTAAAGTCAATTGTGAAAATTAATTTTCAAATTATAAAATTAAAATTCTATGTTGTGTCTCTTGGCAAAATGCAAGCAATCGATTCCCAAAGAAGCAGATTGATTTGACATGTGGCCCAAGTGTGTGCCACTTAAACTGTGGGAGGGGTAGCACGGTAAAATAAGATACTATAGGGTCGTTCCAAAGTGCGCACTCAGCGCACTGGTGTGCCATCTTGTAGTTCGTTTTATTCAGTTAACTTGGTGCATTGTCGTTCGGAAATACAGTGCACCGAACCTACAGTGGGTGACGTTTTTTTACGTCAGGAGCTTCAAAAGGGCACCTCTCTGTCCCTATCAGTGGCTATAGGTACCTCTCCAGCCACTCCCCCAGATTTTCTCAGCCGCGCCCCCTGGCTATATTGTCTCTTATTTCAATGTGTAGTGTGGCTATTCAGCCAGGGGGAGGCACTTTTTTTTAGTGAGCAAGAGAGTTGAGCAAGCATATTTCTCTCTGTTGATTTCTTTCTGAATTCTAAAGTTAACAGAGCCTTAAAGTTTTCTAGATGATCATTTAAACTGGAAACAACAGATTAATACTATATGTATTCACAGTTAGATAGCCATCTTCTCTCTTTAAATGTTTTTGAAACTTGTTTATTTATGTTTAAATTTAGATAGATGCAAACAAGACATGTGTTACTTCATTCCTACCCCACAAGGCAATGTGCATTTGGGAAAACTCTAAAATCCCCTCTATCTCTCCCTTCATTGTGAGCTTGTAGATTTTCAAATGTCCGAATATAGGGCTGAAGTGGGTTAATATGTATGATTTGTGATAATAATAAAAATCTACCAAGTAACTACTAACTAAAGTTGTGGGTCTGCTAGCACAGTGGTTCTCAACCTGTGGGTCAGGACCCCCTGGGGGTCCCCAGATGATTAACTTAATGTGCAACATTGTTTTCTCACTCAACAGTAAACAAACCAACATACAGTTTAAGTGTATAGAGGGTATCTGCACATTTCTAAAGTGACTTTTTAAGGACTTTTTAATACTTCTAAAATGACAAATTAAACATTGGCCAAAATGTCAAATATTAGAGTCAGAAATTGTGAAAATAGCAGATCTACATGCGTTGTGAGGATGTAGATCGGCTATTTTCACAATAGAACCGTGTTATACAAAATGTAATGTCTCAACTCTTAGTGCTAGTCGGGTTGGGGGGGTCCCGGCCTTAAAGGTTTGAGAACCACTGTGCTAGCAGACCCGAGTCTGGCTGCAGTAGTTAATACATAAGCTTGATAAAAAACTGATGTAAAAGTGATGACTCAAAGGGCTTTTTGGGGGCTTGTTTTCCTAGACCTGTTCAACAAGTAATACCATAGCAGAATCGCACCTAAGCCTGCCAAGTCCATTTGCATGTGAATCAAGAAGGCCCAGGGTGCAAGTATCTACCCTCCCCCAAAAAGTTTACCACACTACTTCCTAGGTTCTATTTGCACACTCCCAGAGTTACAGACATAGAAGGTTCCATTTAGACAGCCTCTGTGGTGTGGACCCCACTTTGATAACATTGCTCTATTAAAGACTGTGACATTTGGTAAAATATTAATCATGGGCAGACTTTCAGGTGTTACAAGCTACAATGCTAAGACATTCTTCTTATGTTTAACCAACATTCTTCTGTATGTTGGGTTGTTTACTGTTGAGTGAGAAAACAATGTTGCACATTAAGTTAATCATCTGGGGACCCCCAGGGGGTCCTGACCCACAGGTTGAGAACCACTGTGCTAGCAGACCCACAACTTTAGTTAGTAGTTACTTGGTAGATTGGTAGACATTTGAAAATCTACAAGCTCACAATGAAGGGGGAGAGAGAGGGGATTTTAGACTTTTCCCAAATGCACATTGCCTTGTGGGGTAGGAATGAAGTAACACATGTCTTGTTTGCATCTATCTAAATTTAAACATAAATAAACAAGTTTGAAAAACATTTAAAAGAGAGAAGATGGCTATCTAACTGTGAATACATAGTATTAATCTGTTGTTTCCATTGTATTTGTAGTTTACTAGAGTATTTCCAATAGCTTTACTTTCACCACACTACATCTGGGAGCCAAATATTGTACTTTTACTCCACTGCAATTATTTGAATTAGTTATTGCAGCTATAAACGATTATATTGTAACACATACATTAATACATTATTTCCACATTTTACAATACCACATCCTATCTACTTGATGCCAATACTTTCATACTTTTTGAATTATGTACTTTAACATTTCTACATTACAGTATTGATACTTTTATCCCTGCACAGGGTTAGATGTGTTCTCTGTGAAAAACCCACTCACCACAAAAAAATGTGATTACTTTTTCCACCACTGGGTATGAGGCCAAATCAGTGATCCAATTCTCCCCCGCACATAAGTGAAACCTGTTTTACCAAGTATTTGCATTTACTGGTGTGACTACAGCAGGTCTTGATGCTTAGTATTTCCCCAAGTGGCACGTGAAAAATATAGTAATACATGGGCTAAATAATTTTAGGAACACAATGAAAAGTTATCAAATGTTTTCTTTAATAATGTGATATGAGGTCAATGAGGAGGCTATACTAAAATGTACTACTAAGTCCTATTTGCACTGCATTTTTATGAACTATGTCAGTGTTTCTCAAACTTTCAAATTTCCAGGTCTCCCCTTAACTCTGACTGACTCTGATTAGATGATTTCCCAGGACACAAACTGGTGAAAACAGCTGATCTACAAGCTCACACAACTGAGCCAAAATAGGAGTATAAAGATAACTTTATAAGTAAAGTTACCCCTTAAAGTTTATAAAGAAACTGTATGTGCTCAAAGACTAAATGCAACCATGATATCTGGGGTGAGACAAGAGCCTTTTTAAGTAAAATAGCCATTTAACAGTGTTGTTGTTTGACACTGTTGACAGACAGCACGCCATGTTTTGAAGCAAATAGGTCAATGCAAAGAGAGACCCGGTCTGTATGAGGTGTGAAGAGGGGGAAGGGGAGTCTACCACCTTAAGATACTGTGGAATCAGGGCACCCGGTGGCCTACTGGTCAAGGCGCATACCACTTAGGCACCGCCACATTTCACTCCCCATCTCTCTCCCCATTTCCTGTCAGTCTACTATATACTATCAATAAAGGCATAAAAGCCAAAAAGAAAAATCTTTAGATACTGTGGAATCCTTTCATTAAGGGAAAAGTCCATTAAATAACAGATTAAAAGTTTAATAAGAAAAATACATTATACAGGGGGTCTTCAATGTTTTCAGATCATTGTCCCCTTAGTTGAGAGAGAGAGAGAAGAAGCAGGGACCCCCACAACATTTTGTACCTCAACCTCTGTACTTAGTCTGCTCTTTTCCCCTCCACACCTAAAGTCTTTGCCGAAAATAGACGATCTGCAAGCTCACACCGCCTCGCAGTGTGAGGCATTGTGAGCTTGTAGATCTGCTATTTTGGACTCTAGGATTCAAGTGGTTAATATAAAGGTTTCTATCACACAAAGATTTGGAGGACCCCTTGTAGTAACTCTGAGGACCCCCTAGGGGTCCCAGACCCCCTGTTGAAGACCCCTGCACTAATACAAGTTAGCAAGGTGAGCGGCTGTCCAAAAAAGAAACTGCACAAAAGAAAGGAAAAACAACAACACTGACAAAAAACTAATTAGGAAAGATATCACTTCAGTAAATTGGTAAGGAATTTATTACCAGGGTTTTATTAAAATTCCCTGACTATTAGCAAAACAATCGAAAGCTTTGTTTTATTATTATATTTGATATTATCTTGATAAGTTCCTCCCACGCTGAGAAAGGCTTACACCGAAAAGCTATGCAAAAAGTAATGGCACACAATTCAATTTCAATTCAAAGGTGATTTATTGGCTTATTGACATGAGAAAACATCTTTTTACATTGCCAAGCAAGAGTTAAAATATAATAAAAACAGTTAATGGGTTGACGGGGCAGCACCTCACAACATGTTGCTTTTGTGCGGTGAGCTTGTAGATCAGCTATTTTTCACAACTTCTTAAACACTTGTTTTATAATTTATGTGATTTCTTCGTTTCTTCATGAAATTATTGGTAATGATTTGAATTTGTGTAGAACAAAAATTACCCAGTGTTTATTTTTAAATGGACCCTTACAAATACAAATGAGACATTTAATTAACATTTAATGAAAAAGTCCTATGCCTATGCCTATGCTGTGGTTCATTTCAATCCCCAGCAAAATAGTTAAACTAATTGCTCTGCTATGCCATCTAGTGTCACTTAACTGTATTGCAGAAGATAAGCTGAAAGGACAGCCTCCTATTTTTAGACACACCCATCTCCAGAGAGACCGGTGGGTGGCCAGAGGTATACCTACAGACTCCTATGCTGACGGATCTCAGTGTCATCCACTGTACACAGAAGTTGGGCTTTGTCAGTGTGGTGCGTCAATGCAGTGTTTTGATTGGTTGATTTTTATGGTGGTGTCTTGAGCGCTTCTCAGCTGTGAACAATGGCGTAGGCGTAGGAAATGATAACAAAATGCACCATTTGCGGCTTGATAGGTCCTTTGGGCTTTATTATTATACACGCATCAATGTGTAAACTAACAGCAGGAAGGCCAATGTTATGAATTAAATGACCTTTCAATAGCAACGTTACGTTAACAACTGCTGCTGAGTTCAGACTGAAAAAGCGCACCGCTGCCCCTTGAAGAGGTGGTGCCATAGTTTTGTACTTTTTCTGTTTTTCATGTGTCTAGGAGGTTGAAAGTACTTCATTAGACCCCCTGTGTGGTTTTTATGAGCAATTATTTATTCTCTTGGTATTTGTTTTTTTCTCTTGGAGGCTGCCACCTTGTGGTCAAAAGTGTCAGTTAAAAAACACACATACTAAGTATGTCACAGTATCAACTCCTCCCCTAATTACCATTCCCTCAACACTGTGGGGTTGTGGCTAACTTCAGCTGGGTCACCACCCACCATGACATCCAAGCATACTTAATGAACTGGGGGTGTGGCCACATAAAAACCCAATTTTAAAGAGGTGGTGCCATGCTTCCCCCCCCTCTAAAACATGATTATCAGGTATTATGATTATACTAGGAGGAAGACTTTTTCCAAAAAAGCATACAGAAAGAGTTAACTGGTTGTTGGTAAATAAGCCACTCTGAGTGCACTCTACAACGTCACCGCCCACTGCACTCACTAAACTGAGCAGTGAGCACACACCCAGTGTGCATTTCCGAACGCACCCATAGTCTGGTTGCCCTGCAGTAATTACAAATTATTATTGTTAACTTGTTGACCGCCAACATTGTTTTTTCGACTTGTTGTTCCCTGCCACGCAGAGTTTTTCACTAACCTTTGAAAATTCATAGAATATATTAAAGCTATACTGTGTAAGATGCTCAACTGGTGGTCAGTAGCCCTATAGCAAACCGCGGTCGCGTCCGCGTCTTTCGGCCGTTTTTCGTACCTTCACACCCCCGCGTCTGCCTCCACAACGCCGAGAGCTATCTTTAGAGGGGTCCCTGGTTCCTGTGCGTTCAGGCATTCCGGAGAAACGGACTACTTCACCCTGCCTGGTAGGCGAGATTACCTTTTGAGTAAAGAGACACACGGGCGACTACAAATATGGCCGCCATAGCGACCCCACTTCAAGATGCGCTGTGATTGGCCGGCAGTGTATAACCCTCGCTGTGATTGGCCGGTAGTGTGATGACGCATTTTTTCCGCGAAAACCGGTCCCCGGTAGGGATCATAGAAAACATATAAAGAGAAGGCTTTAGAAGCTGAAAATAACGGAGTGGGGGTTCTAAAACTTTAGCGATTTAACAGTTAGGACAATTTTAAGATTTGTTTTATAAAAAAAGTTACATGGTATAACTTTAAGCGTGGAAATTAATCCCTGTCCACGCGGCGACGATCCACTCCAAAGATGGCCGCTTCCGCCTTCCGCGTCAAAGCTTGCACCCAGCAGCCCCTTTCCCCCATACACAATTGTTATGTACATGTTTCCTTTTTTTCTCATAAAAAAGGGAAATGCAGTTTTTTTGTTCTTCCGGTTACCCCCGGAAATAATTGGTGACCCATAAGCTACAGTAGCAAACAGCACCATCCAGCGCCACATTAAGGAACTTGTGAAACTCGTCACATGGCGGCCTGGACCATTGAAATTAACTTGAAACTCGTCCAACGGGACACTTGTGCTTCACTTTTGCTCTGCAAAGCACTTTGAGATGCATTTCATGTCATGAAAGGTACAGTACAAATGATAAAATTACATGACACAGCCATTCAATGTGCCATTGTGGACCATTGTAAAGCGCTTTGAGTTCACAACTTGCTTAGAAAAGTGCTATAAAAATGCAATCCATTATTATTATGTGTTATTTTTGATTGTTATTATTTGATTTTGGCCTAATCATTTCATGTCATTTTCCAGCCGCAAAACATTCTCAGCCACCCGGGCTTCAACAGTGTGTACAAGTGATTTGTTCTCCTCTTATAACCATGCACCTCCACCTGAAACTCTGTAGGGACAGGATCATACTCACCTCTCCTATTAGCACAAAGATGAGGACAATAGCAGCCAGGAAGAAGTAGAAGTGGGAGCTGGCAGTGATGTCTGGGTGTCTCTTCTGATAGAGCTGCAGCATAGTCAGCCCTGCCATCATGTACATGAAGGAGGTGTCTGTATAGAGGAACATACATTTATAACACACTCAGCCCTGATACATGAATGAGGTGTCTGCAGAGAAACATACCTTTATAACACACTCAGCCCTGCCATCATGTACATGAATGAGGTGTCTGCACAGACACGCACGCACACACACACGCACACACACACACACACACACACACACACACACACACACACACACACACACACACACACACACACACACACACACACACACACACACACACACACACACACACACTAAAACCTACACAGTTGTATGTTTCACAATCAATTAATGTAGATGCATTTGTTATATTGTGTTACGTGGAGCTGTGGAGCCCATGCACTCCTCTGAGGTCTGGTGCCCACTCTGTGTTGGTGCCCACATGCTAGTGTCCAGTTTTCCCAATTCCCACTCTGCTTTGGGCCCAGATATACCTATAGTGCACACTCTTCCTGGTCCCCACATTTCCCTAGTGGCCACTCTTCCTATGAGACAAGTTTTTTTGTCTGGTCAAAAACCCATTCAAAAATGTCTGGGGCTTAAAGTACAACTTGTTTTTTTACAACATGGGTTCATATTTTAGATAGTCATAGAGAAAATAAAATATGAGTGTTAAAATGTTTTCATTCACTTCTTTCTATAATTTTTAACGATTTTGATTTGCATGCATGCCTGGGGGCATGCAAATATGTATTTTTACACACAATAAGCCCATTCCCAAGATGAACGGCAATTTTTCATGGGCAGATGTGACTTATACTGTAGGTGCTGGTGTAAATAGTAACAAAGAAATTGCCAGCTTATTTTGTCTAAAAAGACATATTTAGCTACTTGTGCGCATGCCACCACCCACTGAAATCAAAATACTAAAATCGCTAAAACAATAGAAAGAGGTAAATGAAAACATTTTAACACTCATCTTTTCTTTCCTCTAATTACAATCTAAAATATTTAAAAAAAAGAAAAAAAAGAAAGAACAAGCTGTCCTTCAAGAACAAGCGCGGCTACATCAGGCCTAGATATGGGCTACATCCTGGCACAAACGGCTCAAGGTTTGTATAAAATGTCCGGTCAAAAACTGTGTGGAAAAACATGTTGTGGAGGTAAGGGCCAAAAGGCAGTCCTTCCCGCAAACTAGACACACAGCTTTACCTCAGACTTCAGTAAACAATTACTTAGCAGTCCAATTTTTGTTGAAAACCCGGCATTCGGCATCGACTTTTCTTTTTTAGCCACTTTAGACGTTTTTGATGAGGCTGGTCGTCTTGACTTGTAACCAGTCTGACCACATGCTTGTTATCGAGACAACATCCAATGATCACGCACTCGTGCTGATGTATGCAACATTGCGTCCATATGTTACCGTAGCCTGCGAGGTGAGTTCTGGCAGATACACTTAGATTAGAAGTTGCACTGTGCTGGCCTATGTGGGTGTGTTCAGTATTGAGCAAGACCCACACGTCATTCTGTGACGCGGCAATCACAGTGTAAAAAATAAAAAGTTGGGAATACTCAAAATTTTAAGGCAACAAACTTCAGAAAACATTTAAGTTTAGGTCAACTTAGTTAGAATTTTAAGTTAAGCAAAAATTATAAAAGTTGAGGCAACTGAGAATGTTAAGATAAACCAACTAAACCAATTTAAGCAAAACTTAAAGTTTTATGTTTGTTTGTCTAACTTAAAAGTTTTCTGAAGTTTGTTGCCTTAAAATTTTGAGTTTTCCCAACTTTTATTTTTTACAGTGCAGCTGACCAATTAGGTGGGTATACTATTTAAGGTCACCTGAGCCTGTGCTCATCCTGTGTTCCTCTGAGCATGCCTCTGGTTGTGAGGCTTTGTTTGCTCCCACCGCCACCCCAGCACCACCAGTGGGGTTGTTATATATATATATATATATATATATATATATATATATATATATATATATATATATATATATTTATATGTATAGATCTCCCCAGTGTTCGAGTTATCCCCAGAGAGCTATGGGGGCTCTCATATTTGGGTGGTATCTCGCCGGCGCTATGCGCCGGCCGAAAATTCGGGTATTTTCGGGTATAAAGTCGGTATAAAACGGGTTTGCTTTATTAAACCATATTTTTTCTTTCACAATATTATTTTGGGTGTCTTTGGGGCTATAATGAAAGGCTAATTGAATTAATTCATAGTTAAACAAAAAAAAAATCTCAACATCTACTTCACCTCCATGGCCAAAAATCTGGTCAATAAACTGCCCGCTCCATCTGGGCTGTTTGGTGTTAGGCACATCTTGAAATTCTACATGAACCTTGGGGTATGCAAAGACAATTTTAAACTTGCCACGGTGACAACTGATGAAGTGTTTAAAAAACTGCGCACCCTACCTCAATTCAAGGCCGCTGGCCATGACAAAATCGCCCCCAAATTACTCATAGACTCAGCTGCCACCATTGCCCCAATCATTACCCATATTATTAATCTATCTATCAAGCAGGGTTATGTCCCCCAGGACTTCAAATTAGCTAAGGTAACCCCCCTGCACAAAAAAGGCAGTAAACTTGACCCTGGCAACTACAGGCCAATCTCAATCCTTAGTTCCATCTCTAAGGTAATGGAAAAAATTGTCTATGAACAGGTGGCTAAATATCTTGAAGAGAATAAACTGATCTACGAGTTCCAGTCTGGCTTCAGAGAGTCCCATTCCACAGATACATGCCTTATCTATTTGAATGATTACATCAAACGTGAAATTCACGATGGCAAATATTGCGGCATGGTCATGCTGGACCTCCAGAAGGCATTTGACACCGTCGATCATTCTATTCTGATTGAAAAACTCAAAGCTATTGGTCTTGATAGCACAGCAGTGAGATGGATGCACTCTTACTTGGTGGGGAGGGAACAGATGGTGGAAGTCAACGGAACCCTGTCCCCCCCCCTCCCAGTAAACTGTGGAGTACCTCAAGGGAGTATACTAGGACCACTGTTGTTCTTAATATACGTAAACGACATGTCATCTGCTTGTGACTGCAATCTGTTTCTGTTCGCGGACGACTCGGCTCTCCTAGTCTCAGGCAGAGACATATCGCAGGTTGAAAAGGCCCTTAACTGTGAACTTAATAAGATCTGCACCTGGCTCAATGACAACAGACTATCAATTCACCTAGGCAAAACTGAATGTATCCTCTTTGGATCTAGTCAGAAACTTAGCCTAGTTGAGAACTTCACAATTAAAGTAGGTGACACTGTGATAGAAAGAAAAAACTACATCTGCTACCTGGGTTGCATCCTGGAGGCTAACCTATCCAGTGAAAAAATGACCACCAAGGTAATCAATAAAGTCAACCAACGAATTTGCTTCTTGCAAAGGGTTGCCCCGCTGATCAATATTAAATCCCGAAAGACACTAGGAGGTGCTCTTATTGGGCCCCTCATTGATTACGGAGTCCTTGTCTGGTATCGCGACGCCCCAGCTGCCTTAAAGTTAAAGCTCCAAACAGCCCAAAACAAACTAATTAGGGTTGTGCTTGGTCTCCCTCCTCAGACCCACCTTACCGATCATCACCACGAAAGCGTGGGATGGCTCAAAGTAGCTGACAGAGTACAGCATCTTGCAATGGGCCTGGTGTACAAGATACACTACACCTCCAAGATTCCCATGTACCTGACAAACTACTTCTTAAAGGTCAAGGATGTTCACAATCACAACACCAGAGGCAGCTCCACTAATCATCATCAAAGATTTAACACTAAACAAGGCTCTAACTCGTTCTCCTGCTACACCATCAACATGTGGAACGCCCTTCCACAAGCCCTAAAGGAGAGCAAATCCCTAGCCTCCTTCAAAATTGGTATGAAAAGTCACCTTCAGACAGCTGCTACCCGTGACTTGTAAATAGACTAAGCCCCCATGCTCCCCCCCCCCCCCCCCCCTCCCTTTTCTCTTTTTTTGTTTTTGATGTTATGCTTTTGAAACTGATATTATCCTAGATAAAGTACTATGTTCTATCCGTCTGTCTTTCAATGTTATATGAGATACTTAAAGTGTGGTTCCTGTGGAAATAAGCCTCGGCTTTCTAGGATCTCCTTTTAGTTGACCTTGTACCAGTGATTTGTACTGTCATGAAACTTTTTTCTATTGCAAACTTCTAATAAATTCTTCAATCAATCAATCAATCAAACAAACAATGTTAGGGAACTCCAAGACATGACTGCTTTACAAGCATTGTGATAGAGAATAAAATCTAATATAAGAGGTAGCAAGTGAATTGTAAACAAGCTGTTTTCCCCCCTTTCCATTTGCAAATATGCCTACATTTATAGACTGAACATTTAGTGGAGCCTATAATGATTATAATTTTAATAATGATTACATAGCCTACTTTTATTCTCATAATTATTAATGTGGGTGTGCAAGCGTGGTTTGGTTAACAGCATGTGTACAGTATGTGTGTCCACTATACACAAACAGTGCTGTGTTGCTCAAATTAACTTCACCTTGTAAAATGAAGACAAGATGCAACGTATTCTCCTCCACTCCCCTCTCCTCAGCTCACTTCACGGGGACGGAGCTACAAAGCTAAACTTTCTTCTCTCTTCCTCACTGTGCAAAATCTTGTCAAAACTCTCATTTATCTCACTAGCGCCCCCACTACAAACAGTGCAGGCGGCTGGCGGTATTGCACCTATGTTAACTGCACTCTGTTCACTGTTAACTGGGAAAATCCCTGGTGTTATGAAAATTCGATATTTGCCGGCAATGTATGGTGACTGGGAATATGTTCTTCTTCTTCTTTCGTGTATCATCATCCTTGATGATTGGTTGACGACATTTTATTTCACAAGATTTCTTGTTACTTAGGGGAGGCCATGGGGCTGGCTGTCGTCTTCTCCCCTTGGGAATATGTTTATCTATTTGGACATTTAGGTATGATATGTGGGACTGTCAGTCAAAAAATAATAATAATTAAAAAAAAAAAAAAAAAAAAAAAAACACTTGGGAAAAAAAGAGACCCCATAGGGTTTTTGACTATGGGGTCCCAGACTTTATCTATGGGGGCTAAGCCCCCATTGGCCCCCACATAACGATCTCCCTGCTCTTAATGGTTAATGATGGTTTTCTAATTGTGCTGAGCAGGGAGAAAAAGAGTAGCAGAGCCTGAACGCCAAGATTAAATATTACATATACACTTGCAATTATTCTCATGTTACAATAATAAAATATATTGGTTCATTAATTCTGTATTGGTTCATTCTGTATTGGTTCATTCTAATCGTGAGTTATCTGACAGAAATGTACGTGAATAAAAAACATCAACATAAAAGAAATGCAGCTTTAGTTCATGCATGAGGTAAAATGAGAAAATGTGTTCATTTAGTAATTTTCCGTTAACTCTAAGGCCCTTTGCACACAGACACGTTATTCCCGCACGGAAAAAAAACTGACAATTTCATTTTTTTAAAGAAAACAATGATTCTCTATGACCTCATGCACACCAGCTCCGAATTTACCATGCGGCAGGTGGCTGTGGCTGTGCGTTTTTTTCCAGATCGAACTCAGTTCGATTTGTGTGTCTTGTCGCATGCGGTAAAAACTCATTGACTCCTTTTATGACACCTCTTCGGATCCGCAGTATGGATTCCGCACAGCCTTGCACACCAAATCCAATGCGTTTTAATCATGCAGCAAACGGAAAGAAACGCAACGGTCCTGTGTGCAAAGCCCTTAAGCCGTGACCAGCCCCCGGGCCGCACAATGCCCATGTCTGCTGTAAACTGTAAACTATACAATTGGCCACATTGCTTATTTTTAACTTGTCTGTCATATTGCCAGCCATGGTGTATCAGCCTAAATGTTTCATATGTCATATTCAGCTATCCAAGTGTAACCTTAAAGGATGTTAAATGGTTTTTAAATGTTAGATATTTATATTAATTTGGTAAGAAACCCCATAATTAAAGCCCAAGCCAGGAAAACAGGGGTGTTTACCGAACTGGAAGTTGGAGTCATTGGGACAGACGTGGTAGCAGCCACTGAGCACACCTTCCATCACCAGAGCTGTTCCCATGGCGTAGAACAGACCAAAGTGTTTGGGGATGCCGCACCTCTGGAGAGCAGAAAACATAGACATGAGGCAGCGACACAGTGATGATTGATGAGAAAGGTTATCTTACTGATGCTGCAAGTCCGCTAACATCTCTGTGCGTGCCTTATCGTGTTCCTCCAGGGCTCGGTGGTGGAGGTGTCTCTTGCCGACGATGATGATGAAGAGTATACCCAGCAAGACGTAACCTAGGTTACTGAAGACGTTGTTGAACGCCCTGGAAAGAACAGGAGAGATGAGTCTGTGATGCTTTTTCACACAAAAGATAGCCACACACGCAGGCACGCATGCACGCACGGTCGCACGCATGCACGCACGCACACACGCACACACACACACACACACACACACACACACACACACACACACACACACCTTAGATGTCCCCATGAGTGAGCACAAAGGAAGTTGTAATAGCATATGTCCTGATTTCCTGTGATATTAACAACCTGCATGGGGGAGGGAGAGAGAGAGAGAGAGAGAGAGAGAGAGAGAGAGAGAGAGAGAGAGAGAGAGAGAGAGAGAGAGAGAGAGAGCGAGAGAGAGAGAGAGAGAGAGAGAGTAGTTAATTACTAGGTAATTACCAGGTAACTATTAGGTAATACCCAGTATTTACTGGGTTTAACTACCAGGTATTTTACCTAGTAATTACCTGGTAAACACCTGCTATGTTCCTGAAAACTACCAGGTAATTACCAGGTAAAAAAAATGCCTGGTAATTACATGTTAAGTACCTGGTAATACACTTATTAATTACTAGGTTTATTACCTGGTAGTTACCAGGTATTTTCCTGGATACTACAAGGTAATTACCAGGTAATTATGACTAGTTTGTTGAACTGTACTGTAAAGTAAAGCGTGGGTCAATTGGATGACCTTACCTGGTAATTACTCAGTATTAACCCAGTAACTAGAAAGGTTTTTCCCAGGTAATTACCCAGTAGTTACAGTTGAACTGTACTGTAAAAGAAAGCATGGGTCAATTCCATGACATTACTACTAAGTGTTTACCCAGTAACTAGAATATGTACCTTGCATTTACCCAGTTAAGTGGAACTACGGTAAAAATAAGTACTTTTTGTTGGGACCAAATGGCATCATGGCCATGGGTGGATAAAATAACCAGGGAGTGGTGAATACTCAAAACACTCAGATTTTGAACGCCCCAAAAACTACCAGTGTTCATTCGCGTTCAGTGCATGCCAAGTCCTGGCTCTCCTCTCTGGTATTCGAGAGTCTGCTTCTCCTCTGGACAGCACACTGCATCTGAAATCCACAGAGTTCCCACCCAAAACACCAGCATCCCCACCATTACCAAGCCATGATGAAACACAAATATAAATTAATTATATTAACACCTCCTCACACAACACGCAGTGTGCTGTCTAGAGGAGAAGCTGACTCGCATGCACTGGACGCAAAAAAAGAGTGTTTTGAGTATTCACCACTCCCTGGTTATTTTATCCACCCATGGCCACGATGCCATTTGGTCCCAACAAAAAGTACTTATTTTTACCGTAGTTCCACTTAACTGGGTAAATGCAAGGTACATATTCTAGTTACTGGGTAAACACGTCTTAGTAATTACTAGGTAATGTCATCCAATTGACCCATGCTTTACTTTACAGTACAGTTCAACTGTAACATACTTATAATTACCTGGTAATTACCTTGTAGTATCCAGGAAAATACCTGGTAACTACCAGGTAATAAACCTAGTAATTAATAAGTGTATTACTATGTACTTAACATGTAATTACCAGGCAAATACTTAATATTACCTGGTCATTATCTGGTAGTTTTCAGGAACATAGCTGGTAATTACCAGGTAATTACTGTACTGTAAAGTAAAGCGTTACCTGCACGGCGGGACGGAAATGGCCCGTGGGCCAGAGTTTGAGTATCACTGCTCTATGTCACTTGTGCTGAGTGACATGCACTCACACACATGCAGATATTTGTGGAATTTATAGCCAGATATTAGAGTGCTGCATCTGAAGCTGAACTGCATCTATTCATATTGTAGTTGATACGTACCTTCTGATATCCAATGAACAGCTGGATGACAGGCTGGCCGTAGAACACAGCGACAGTGATGATGTTCCTGGACAGAATGACAGAACCACAAATAATCTTGAATAAGTTGATGGAGTGCATGCCATGATTTTTTTCTCCCCTTGATCAAGTAAGTGATTATACTAGGAGGAAGAGTAAAAAAAAAAAAGTGTACAGAAAGGGTTAAAATTTTAGAAACCCTGCCCCTTTATTTGTTTTAACAGAATTCAGATTATGAAAATAAATCTAAAATGTAGGCGTGGTTATGTATTGTTGTGGGGGAGGGGGCGGAGTTGAGCGTGCATATCATTATTATACTCTAGCCAATGCCACAAAGAAGCCATCCACACATTTCAGACTCTGCGCTGGAGCTTGAGTCTGAAGTTGACCCTATTCTATTTGATTTAAAAGGGGAGGGGATTTAAAATTTGAAATTCCCAATCACAAGAGATCTGGTGGGAGGGATTGTGTTTGACTTGTGTACACAACACATTCCCCCTCCCCCTGTGTGACAGGAATCAAGTTGATTAGAGAGAAGCACTAACAAGCTATTTACACTTGTATGGCTCAATCAATGACTGCAGTTCAGAACCCCTTTGATGTTCAAAGGGAGCCCTCCCTGTTTCTGTTGATTTTCAAAAGTTAGACCCACCCCTCCTCCGTCTTGCATTGATTTCATTGGTCGCCAATGGTCGGTTTGCCAAGACACCTATAGAAAGAGACGCGTCATATGACAAAACCAGACCAAGAGAAGCAGTCCACTCAGAGAGTGGGCGGGTCTATTGGCTGGAGCCAGGCAAATCCACACTTGCTGTCTGCATTTCGGAAATAAAAATTAAAACTATCCATTGCAGGTGTAAAAATTATAAAGATTCTGCAACTCCGCAAAAATGTTACCGGTAAAACATCTTTTACAAACAAGCTGTCTTAGCTTTTATCCATGGTTTAACTTTCTTCAGCTGTGCTCTGTGGACTGTTTATCGCACCGCACGTCGAGCTGTCTTATCTGCGGGGACTGTTAAATTATTAATTAAGTTAAATAAGTATGGAATATGGATAAAATCCATAACCAAAATAAGACAGAGACGAGCCAAAGGACAGTCCATAAATTGCTGTATTTGAAGAGAGTCAGACCAGGAAGACAGACAGTGAGCGTACCATCCTAGTGGCAGCTTTCTAAATCTCTCTCTCCTTCCTAGATGGAAGTTAACATGTATATAAAGAGTACAGTTATGACAGTAAGAATCGTGGGACTCATTCATTCGTTCCCAGATCATAACAAGGAAGACAGTGACACGTAGTGTTGGTAATTTTCCACTAGTGACATACAGTTATGACAGTAAGAATTGTGGGACTCATTCATTCGTTCCCAGATCATAACAAGGAAGACAGTGACACATAGTGTTGGTAATTTTCCACTAGTGACATACAGTATAAACCAAAACATGATTATATCATGGCAACCAAAGTTACTATGACCTGTAATCTATTAGCCTGAGCTTACAGTATCCGACCAAAATATGGTCTCCTATACTGTAAGTTCAGTTCATAATATATCCTTATATGGTCATATGAGCCTCAAACACAAATCATAGAATTATGTATCATAATTCTACCCTATCAGGGACAACCGGAGCGATGGCCGCTGGTAGCAATGCCGGCTATTTTCTGACTGTGTGTTAGTGTGTGTGTGTGTGTGTGTGTTTGTGTGCTTTTGGTGACAGTGCGCGCACACACACGACGTCCACGGAAAATAGCCGATCTACAAGCTCACAACACGTGGCGGAAGCAAATCGTTGCGAGCTTGTAGATCAGATCATTTTTACTTTTACGAGTACATTTTGAAATCCTGACGTTTGACTTGTAACATAGTGTTTCTACATCGCAGTATTGATACTTCCAAATGTACAGTGTTTCACCACACTGAGTCGAACAGCCCCACAGTCGGAGACAGCAGCAGCAGCTTCCAGCAGTGTTCTCTCACGGGCATGTAAACACGGTGGTGATTCGCTAGGAACGACTCCGAGTCAATGACCATTGAAAATACTAATATGATAAAACACCAAATACAAAAAAACTACAATAAAATCTAAAGAACTGTACGACGTGTGTCTCACGGTGCAAGGCGTTGTGTGCTTGTAGATCGGCTGTTTTCACTAGTTTAAATCATCTTTTTAATGATAAATACAAAACAAACGGTGAAACGACGAAATATAACTCATGTAATTGGCCCACTGGCTTGTCACTTGTCATGATCTGAAATGGCAAATCTTTGAGTGGCAGCAGCGCTATAGAGAGAGATCTCTCTCTATAGCCCGCAATGAGGGCCTCTCCAACTCTTTTTCCCGGGCTTTTTCAGGGGCCCAGCACGTCCCTGATTTGAACTGGGGGCGGGCCGTGGCGCTGTCTGCTTGACTCACTCTGTCTGCACTCACAAACACACACTCACACACAGTGGAGATTTGTAGCCTGGCAAGCCAACCTCATACCGTGCATTCACTCACTCGTTCCTTCCCACAATATGAGTCTGGACTTTGGGCTAATAGGCAGCTTGAAAAGTGGGCGGGAGTACTTGCCTTGACAGACAGACTCCTCTAACCAATCAGCGTAGCAAAAATCTGTCACCAGATGAATTATAACTCCTGTAAAGTGCTTTTATTTGGAAGATGTTTTCAAAGTCTTCCAAATAAAAGCTCTCTACGGGAGTTATAATGTATGGCTACAGCCAGTCGGAAGAACGGAAAACAAACACGTTTTTTCGGCAGATGAACTCGCGCATACTCCTGTTCCTTTTTAATTGTTGTAATTGATTCCAACTCTGAAATAACTTCACTTATTGCTTGTTTTATCGTTTCAGCGTTAACTGTTACACTTGTTGCATCGAGGGAAGCCATTGTTGTTCTGAAAATGCCGCAGCATGCATCTATGTCACCATCTATACATGGACCAATCAGGGGAAGCTTTTCACTTGTTGTGCGGACAGCAGTTGAAACGCAGTCACCGATTGGCCCCGATCAGAAAATGATCGGGGACAATTTCTCATACTTGCTGCCTATACGCTGAAGTCCAGACCTGATACTGGGGAAGGAATGAGTGAACGCAGTATCAGGGATGGCCCTCTAGGCTAGGAGATTTGATGGTCATAGACTGATCTGATCTGATCCATTGCAAAAGTAAGAATCAAACGTTTTTCTTTTGTGTTTGTTTGTTTCTGAAAAGTAGGCATTTCTGAAAAGTAGGCGTTCGGAATTGTATTTTTTACCTTGCACATCTGGTTACATTTGGTAAGTTATTTGTGTTTTGTTCAGTGCACACACCTGACGAAAGACAATTTAATTATATTAAATATTGATGATGAGAATTTTTATATGGTCCAACCTACATTTTGTCAGGTGTTTTAATATTTTCACTATATTGTTGCCCCCTTTGAAAAAAGTGTGGACACCCCTGCTTTAGTTTGCCTTGTTCTAGCATGGTACATACCTCACTTCCACAATGGCTTACCAAATGTATGCATTCGTCTTGCCTTTGTGCTGGTCCAGGTCAGATACAAACAAGAACTCCTGGAACAGGGAAATGGACACCAGCATCATCCATAGTTTAATGAATAGAAATAACTGCTGCTTAACTGTAGACCTACTGTATACGTTTATTGGAAGTTACTAAGATTGTGGGCCCTATTTTCGCAAAGCTAAACCCCAAACCCCGAAACTTTTTACGGAAGGCCAAGGCTTACCCTGTTTTCATCCTCTTCACCTGACTCCTGTGTCTCCAAGATCTGATTTTGATCTGATTGAGGGACAGATACAGACTTACATAAATAAATACATATATAAATACTAAGCATTAATCCAACATACAGAGATAGTTTCTTGATCCAGATTTGCGTTTTTCTCCATTGTGGCAGCTGTTGTCAACTGGTTTGCTTATCTCCTTGCTCGGCAATGTTACATCACAATCCTAAATTGAACTCCACGAGGGTACAGATGGAACCAAATGGACCCGTGGTCCATGTATTTGTACCCTCTCGCTCTATGAGTATCAAAAACACGCAAAATGGCTCTTTTAAGCAACCTACTTGAGCATAACTAGAAGTTATATTCAATAAACCACTACCGGGAGCTCCGCCCCCATCAACACTGTCAGCACAATGGAGGAGAATGTCACACAACGTTTCGGGCCATCAGCTGGCCTTCATCAGGTACCTGATGAAGGCCAGCTGATGGCCAAAACGTCGTCTAACTTTATGTTTTAAATAAACACTGTGGAGCATTGAGCTGTGTGCGGACCTCCATTCTTGTCGACCTGAGCCCAGCACCAGCACTTGGAAAGGATGTGCGCATCATCTTGTTCTTTTAACTTCTTATAACTAGGCCTGCGGTCATTGTAACAAATAAGATTGCTTAAAAATCAGTTGAGTGTTCAGCAATTTATAATGATTTTAACTCTAGAGAGGCCTCCTGTTTCAACAAACAAGGGGGCATACATGCATTAATGCATCGTTCCAGTGGACAGCAGCAGCCAATGAGGTATCTATTTGTTGTGTGTATAGTTTGTATCTATGATGTTGTACACAATATCCTAAAGGCCCTATCAGAGTACAATCTGTGGTGTAGTTTTCTAGCTATCACCTAAAAATGTATTACAAAGCCTAGGTGATAGCTAGAAAACTACACCGTGGTGATTACTTATCACCGCAGACTGTACTCTGATAGGGCCTTTAAGTAGCCACCATGTTTTACCCAGTTGTAGGTTTTAACCTTCACTGGAAAACAAACTACAAGTGGGTTTATCTCCCTTTAAGTAGTTAACCTAAAAAGAAAATACAGAATAGACAAGTAGGCCAGGGGCGTCAATTGTGTATGGTAGGGGTATGCAGCTGCCATACCCTGGGTCCAGGGGGGAGAATAAAGGTTACTTTTAAATATAAATCCATGAATGTCTCTTTGTCTATCTGTGCTGGTTTTAAATTACATTAAAATAACTACAAATGCAAAATTTAACAAAATGGTTACTCTAACAAGGTATTATAATTATATTCTCCACACTTTTATTCTCCCCATCTTGACAAAATGGTATATTCCCAGGTTCCGCAGGTCAATTATTGTTAATTGTGGCACGTTACTAACATGCCAGGTTTAGCTGCACTTGAACAACCGTTCCAGGCTGCCATATCCAGCCCAAGAAACCTTAGAAACGGGGGGGAAATAGAATGTACTGCTTAAAATAAATGTATTATGCCTGTTGCTAAGGTATGGCATCATGACTGGTGTCGCATGCAAGACACCAGTCATGTTGCCATACCTTAGCTTTTTCTGAACTGACGCCACTGAAGTAGGCCTACATAAATTAGATGATACCTGGGTCAGTTGACAGAGCTATAGCTTCCACCTGCGGCTCACTGTGGGTTGTTGAGCTGAAGTCAGAGAGAAATGATAATTAATTGCTGAAATGAATTGCACAAATGTAGTAGTAGTAATGTAGTGAAAATATATAAAAGAAACATTCATAATTTATAGCAACTTGGAAGCTAAACTAATCACAACAATCTCATATTGGGGGTTTTAGGGCAAAAGGTACAGTTTAGATATTAATCGATGGAACAAATTGCCCCTCTCTCTTGTGGGTCGGATTGAAACAATTAAAATGAATATTTTACCGCGCCTTCTTTTTCTCTTCAAGACCCTCCCTGTCTTTTTGCCCAAATCATTTTTCAAGTCACTTGACGCAACTATATCCTCCTTTATCTGGGCAGGTAAGACGCAGAGAATTTCAAAATCAGCTTTACAGAGACCAAAACAAGATGGTGGTTTTGCTTTAACAAACATGTTAATGTAGTTGTGCACTTGTGCCCAACGCAAGTTCAGGAGTGGAGACCACCCACTGCGATCTCCGTCACCACTCGCCTCAGCCATCCACATAGCTCTGCTCTCCGCAGCCACTCACGTTCCTTATCAACTTATTAAATTCACCCGTGTTCTCCCTATCAGCCAATCGCACAGCAATCACACAGTATAAATACACCTCAGATCATGTCACTTACCTGTTTGACTCTGCTCACGTAGGACGCAAATCCCCACCCCCTCCCCAGTCACCACCTTCATTCTAATCGTTCTGCCTTCCTAACTTCGTTTCTCGTTTCATCACACTAACTTTCGTTTCTCTATTTCCTAGGAGCATCGAGGGGGGCAGTGCAGGAGCAGAGATGACAGTTGGCTCACGGACCGAGCAAACCCGGTCGTCTCGCTCCCGGAGAGCAGATGACAGTTTGCTCACGGACCGAGCAAACCCGGTCGTCTCGCTCCCGGAGAGCAGATGACAGTTTGCTCACGGACCGAGCAAACCCGGTCGTCTCGCTCCCGAGGCTGCTTCCCCATCCTGAGCCTCGCCCTACCTCGGGCTCCTCAGCAACGCACACACACACACTCGCAGTCTCGCATGCATACATCTCACTTGTTCAATAAACGCTGTTAACCTGAGCAGAGGTGTGGTCTCTTACTAGTGAATTTTATTACTGGGCTGCACACCTCCATATGATCAAGAAATGGCATCATTCCCCCGAGACAATCTGGTGTAGTATGGAGGCTAATTCTTGTCTATCTAATTCTCAATCCTCTCTCTCTGCTTTACTTTTTGCCCCCTTACCAACTAAGTATTCCCAACACACCAATAACCCGGTAGTCCTGTCTTCATTAAAAATCTGGAACCAAATCCGACAATATTTTGCTTTTAAGTCTCCCTCGGTTCTTATTCCTACTTGCAACAACCATTTGTTTCTAACTTCTACTAACTCTAGATACAACCCATTCTCACCCCCTTTGCTTCACCCTCCCGACACCGTGTCTTTCTTTCCTTTGCTTCACCCCTGTGAAGTTTTGGGAGTGACTATTGCGTCTAGGGTGCAACGGAGACGGAGAGTTTTTGGACGAGACAGAGTCTTAGTACGCATGCGCCGACATGTGTTTACTGGAAGATTTTTCACTGACGGCCGTCACGGGGAATCGAACCCCGGTCTCTGGATTTGTATCTCCATGCTCTACCGACTGAGCTAACGAGAGTGACTGGGAAGTACCTTTTTTTTTGTGATTTTATCTTTGACAAAACGTGAAATGATAACGTAGTCCCTTCTTTGAGCCACATTCGGAGGCGGAAGCAGTCCCCTGGTCAAGATTTACTATTCTGTCCATAACGGCACGTAATTCGGTAACGCGGCTGAGTCGGCTCATGCGGCGTTCCCACCGCTCGTCGCGGCAACTCGGCTCGCTGTCGCTCGCCTCGGTGGCGACTCACGGGGGTCATCGCCGCCTGAGACGGCGCCGCTCCGTCGTTTAGAGTGGCGTGAACGGTAGCGACGGGTGGCTGGTAAACCAAGAAGCCTTCAGAGCGTATCGAATCCCGCATCAGGAACTACTTTTTTTTCTTTCTTCTTAGACCACCCAATGCGTCTAACCCTTGAGACATTAGGCAATCCGTCCGCGTCTATGGTGAGAAGCATTCGGTATTTAAGATCGCGTCAGTTGTATGACGCAATAGGGGTGAGAACCTGTTGCTAGATACAACCTATACCAGGTGGAAGGAGAAGGGCTTAGTTTCCTTCGGTGATCTATATATTGAAGGGATTTTCGGTTCTTTGGGGGATATTGCTACTACCTACGATATACAAAATGTCAGTATGTTTAGATTTTTCCAACTACGCAACTTCGCTAATACTCACTTCACACCCTTTCCAGCCCTACCTAGAAAGAATATCATAGAGACTGTAATGAGTCCCCCAGATTTGTTAAATAACATTTCCTCAATTTACAGTACTCTCATCTCCTTCAGCATCCTCACTTCTTGGTTTGAAGGACACTTCGGAGAGTGAACTTGAGATTGCGCTGGGGGAGGACTGGTGGAGTGAAGTAATATATAGATAAACTTTCCTGTACTGTATATGCGCCCGTATGTGTCTAATTCAATTTAAGGTAGTTCATAGGCTCCACTACACTAGGGCCAAGCTTAGCAGAATGTTCACAGATATAACAGACTCCTGCAACAGATGTCATCACTCCCCTGCAGATCACACACACACATTTTTCTCCTGCCCAAAGCTTTTTTCCTTTCGGACATCCTTTTTTGATACCATCTCCGTGGTTCTTGGTTTTTCAGTTCCTCCCTGTCCATTGATTGCTATTTTTGGTGTGTCTCCTGTCTTGGGCAGATTTAATAGGCATCAGAAAGATCTGGTTGCATTCGCTTCTCTTATTGCTAGACGTCGCATATTGCTGCAATGGAATAGTCCTTGCCCCCCTCCAACAACATCTTGGTTAAAAGACCTGACATCATTTATTCACTTAGAGAAAATTTAATTTGCAGTTAAGGCTCCTTGATTGGGTTCCATCGAACATCACACATCAACTCTATGACCTCCGTTGATTAAAATGTATTCTCTATTATTAATCTTTCTTCTACTTTATTACATTACCACCTTTACCTTTATCATATCTTTATCTCATTATATCTCATTTTGTACACAATTGTGTTTAATCAATTTCTATTGTCTATGTGTTTTATCTAAAGAAAGTCTATGAGTGATTTCACAATATAGAAAGAAAGTCTATGAGTAATTTAACAATATAGAACAATGTGTCCAGAACATTGATTATGTATAGTTGGTCAACCTGTGGATATTTAGAACAAAATAATATAGACACACATTCTTCTGTATTTATAGAAAATAAATCTGTCAAACCGCATATCCGACCAAGTTGGAACAGCACTCACTTGGATCCTTGGCAAAGGTAGTCTCTTATCACCATTAAAGGTCTGTAACAAAGTGTAGACGTCACAGTCAGTGGATTATTGCGACCGGAGGTCGGTATATTGCGACCGAAGGTTGCATTATACCCTGAAAAACCTCGTAGCTTGTCTGACTTTCTGTACAGGAAGTGATGTCAGTGTGATGTCAGTGAGTCACAGTGATGTGGTACAGAATGACTCATATATGGGCATAAAAAGGATGTCACGTGACATCACTTCCTGTACTTGACATTCAGACAAGCTACGAGATTTCTCAGAGTAAAAAAACGTTATGTCCATACATGGAGATTTCTGATGTCATAAATTCCAGGTTGAAAATGAGAATGTTAGGTTACCATATATGGCCCATATATGGAGATCCACAGGCATCAAACCAAGGCCCTAACTCACCAAGGCCCTGCTTGGCATTACTAATTAACGTACGTTTTTTTTATGCCCATCTCCATGTATGGGCATAGCATATATTGTATGTATATGGATACATATTATTAATAAAGGATAACATAAAATAAAAAGTCCATATATGATCATTCCCAGGAAAAGAAAAACCTTCTATGCCCATACATGGAGATTTCTGATGTCATAAATCCCAGGCCGTAAATGAGAATGTTAGGGTACCCCCTTATGCCCAAATATGGAGATCCACAGGCATCAAACCAAGGCCCTAACTCACCAAGGCCCTGCTTGGCATTACTTACGTACGTTTTATGCCCATATATGGAGATTCCTATATTGTCAATATCAAGGACATTATTAAGGATATTATGTTATCAATATTAAGGACATATATGGGCGGCGTGTTCCTCCCTCCGCATCATCAGCGCCCACACCCTAGGTGGGGTTGGCGATAGGGCCTTTCTGTGTGGAGTTTGCATGTTCTCCCCGTGTCTCCTAGGGTTGATACCCTCACAAAAACATGAACAAACTCCCCCCAGAATGACCACAACTAGAATCGTCAGAGAAACGCTGTAGTTTGCGACCTCGCCCTTTAGGGCGAGGTCGCATGTCACCCTGAGGTCGCAAATCACCCTGAGGTGTCTTACTAGTATAATATAGCAGAGTTTTTGATGACAATAGGGATATCATGTACAGAATGGACATCAGCGATCTCTAGCTACACCCGCACGCACACGCACACGCACGCACACGCACACACTGACAGACAGACAGACAGACACGACAGACACGACAGACAGACAGACAGACAGACAGACAGACAGACAGACAGACAGACAGACAGACAGACAGGCATTTACTTCTCTAGGTAGACCCACAGGATGGTGAGAGGATAGAAGGCGAGGAAGATTCCTAGACAGAACCCTATGCCTTTAGTATAGTCCTCCTCTGTGGAGAGACACAATAATGACACAGAGCAAAGAGTTTATATACAAAGCATTACTGAATAAATTGCATAATTATCATAACCAGCTTTTTAGAACCTAACAAGGCCCATGCGTTCTCAAGATTATTTTGTTTTTAGAGATAACCACAGTTGGCTCAGAACTAAGGAAGATGGCCTTTCCTTACTATCTATGCCCCTCACATGTGGATCTGTCTACAATCTGTTTTGAAACCGGAAAACTCTAAAACACTTATAGGGAATACTCTGAGACCTGACTGTATATGCACATGCTGATATGTCTATTAACTTGTAATTATTGGTGTTTAAATTGTATGCTATAAGTTAAGTTACTGTGATCAGGGTGTTACTGAAAAAGAGAGCTGGCTCTCAATTGACCTTCCTGAAAGAATAATATAAAGATGAAAGAAGTAACAAAATATTTGTTTTTCCTGTATAAAGTGAATGGGAAGGTGCAAGAAATTATTAAAAATGAACCCCTTGGGACGATATTTCAGCCTGTTACCTGGCAGGATCTTATACCCTTTAAGGATTAAGAAAAAAACAGGTGGCGAAAAGAAATCCACCCTATGCGCGTGGACCCCCCTTTCCTACCAGACTATATGCCGTTTAAGCTCTTTTCCTGAAATCTTCCTGCAAATGTATTTTTTCCACAGGTTTCTTTCACTGTTTTGTCGTTCAAATTTTTATGGAGAATGGAGCGTATTTTTGCAGAAACTATGGCAATGGCAAGAAACCACTCCATTCCCATTGAAAAGCACCTTCATAGCTAGATTTAAACTTCGAAGTCAGAGAAGATCATAAAAATAGCAAAAAAAAAGGTGATCTACAAGCTCAGTTACAGTTTACAGTTTAGGCATTTAGCAGACGCTTTTAATCCAAAGCGACTTACAATAATAAGATAATACCGGTATGTCAGTACATCAACAGCAATATAACAAGTTCAAATGGATCTACAGTATCTAGAAAAAAAAACAACATAATCAAAGTTCTAAAAAACCTAAAAACAAATGCTAACTAGCTTCATGTATGGTCATTGATTTTCTGTAGTGCTAAGGGTTTAGGTGGAGTCTGAAGAGGTGAGTCTTCAGTCCACGGCGAAAGCTAGCGAGTGAGTCCGTTGTTCTAAGTGCGACAGGGAGTTTATTCCACAACTTGGGGGCCAGGAGGGCAAACTGTCTCGGACGAGTGAATTTTTGCCCTGGAGTTTTTAGCGAGGGTTCTGTCAGCATCCCTGTGTTGGCTGATCTAAGTGAACGGGTGGGGGTGTAGGGGTTGATCAGGTCTTGGAGGTATGGAGGAGCCATTCCTCCATACCTCAGTGTTCTGCCAATCCACTGGGAATCTAATGTCAATGGCAGGACGTGTGAAGTTTTTTAAATGGCACATCTGCATGATTGACGCTACACGTCACATGGACGTTGGTCGGCTGAAAGTGGTTAATGTCTCCAGAAGAGGAAATGTGCCTTCAGCCTTACAGGGATCAGGTACTAATAATTGTGTTCATATAATTTTCTTCACAATTTTAAACATTTTTGCACACACACACACACACACACACACACACACACACACACACACACACACACACACACACACACACACACACACACACACACACACACACACGGCATCACTTTTTCGTGTGAGTCTCTGTCAAAATGTCTTTCCAATGTGACGTACGCTTATCGGTGACGGACACCACCACCTCCAGCGTCTTGGTGCGATTTTGCTCAGGAATGTTTACTTTGTTCCTCGAGCAGGCCTCGTTCGAAGGATTCACCACCACCACCACGTAGAAGCTGGTAAAGTCCTTCTTCTGAAGAGAGAGAGAGAGAGAGAGAGAGAGCTGACCTCTTAGAATCAATTAATCAGCTGGTTTGGTCTTAGTCAACCAAACATTTGTTAGCATTTCATATGCGTTTCCATGCTGAATTAATTACTTCTAGAACAGTGAGTATATCTAGTTTAAGCTCTTGGTGTAAGTCTTTAATCGTACAAGTCTATAATTATCAATAGCCATTGTGGAATCGACATTAGAAGGTCATAAGTTAGGCACGAGAATGAAAGCATTATTGACAATTATATAAGATGAATTAATAGCCTACAAACAAAGCTGTTTATTGAACACAGTCTCTAGTGCTGCTCTAGTCTAGGCACTTATTTGTTTATGAACACAAGAATGCGGGCAACTTGTAAATGAACATGGACAAGTGATAACCCTCCATCCCATAGGTGACAGCCAAGAGTTAAAAATGTTTTGTTTCTACAGAAAGTACCTCACTTTGCCCTCCAAAAAGACACAAAGTGCGAGCTCCAAATCTGGCATACCACTCTACAAAAATGGCATATACCCTTTTCTAAACTGCATATTATACTGTTATACCGTTTTGGAACGGCACATACCGTTTTGGAAACGGTATATGCCATTCTTCAAGATTGGTATACCAAATACCACTTGTCTGTCAGTAGGCCTACCACCAAAAATAACTGATTTACTGTCAACCGTGTTGCAAGTGACGTCTTGCCTCATATAACAGAGTTGGAAATTGGTATAAAAAAACTCATGCATATTAGATAAATACAAGTTGCTTTAGTGTAGGTCAGACCTAGTGACACTACATTATAATTTAGGAATGTCAAGTGTGATTGCTACCATCAGGTTGTAGTTACTATCAAAACCTCCACCGGCTGTCCGTCCGTCCGTCAGTCTGTCCGTCCTGTCACACTTTTCCCCTACTCATATTTCCGCCACCATTGCCTCGATCCATGCCAAACTTTGCACACACACACTCCTTGGCTGCCAAACCACAACCTCCACCCCTCTCACATGGCCCTCTTCTAGCGCCACCATGAGGCCGATTCTTGCAAGACACATTTTTGGACACTGCTCCTACAGATTTTGCCCTAAAATCACGCAAAGCGGTACACAGTATCTCTACAGTCATGTCATCAAAATGCATCTGTCCCATCTAGCGCCACCATCTGGCCGATTTTTTTAAAACACATTTTTGGACACTGCTCCTACAGATTTTACCCTAAAATCATGCAAAGCGGTACACAGTTTCTCTAAAGTCATCTCATCAACATGGATCTGTCCCATTTCCATATTCCCTCCTGATTGGCTACCATTGCCTTCTAAAGTTTGTGTATGCGACCTGACGGTTGCTTATCTCCCGATTTAGGGAGTCTTACTGGTTTGAATTGTAACTGTAGAATGTGATGTCTGTACTGTCTGTTATCTTACCTGCACTGTGATGGCACCTCTTGTGGTGATGGTCTGGTGTATCCCAGTGGAGTCTACATTGGTATTGAGATCATACACAGGGCACTGAAAGGTAAACATTCACAGAGAGTGCAAGAGAGATGAGAGAGAGAGAGAGAGAGAGAGAGAGAGAGAGAGAGAGAGAGAGAGAGAGAGAGAGAGAGATTTAATTGCAAATGAGATGAGGGCCGCAACTGGGAGCCAGTGGAGGGAGCGGAGAAGGGGGGAGACATGTGGCTGGTTGAAGACCAGTCATGCCACGGCATTTTGGATATTATTATACTATTACACCTATTACACTATTTCACTATTTCACTATCACACTTATTGTGCTATTACAATTATTACACTATTACACTATTACACTATTACACCTATTACACTATTACATCTATTACATCTATTACATCTATTACACTATTTCACTATCACACTTATTGTGCTATTACAATTGTTACACTATTACACCTATTACACTATTTCACTATTACACTAATTGTGCTATTATAACTATTACACTAATCCACTTATTACAATATTACAAATAGGAACTGTCAAATATCGACCAATGAGGAGATGGGGGGAGGGGTAAGTTACACCAATGAAGGACAAGGACAGCACCCACCCAAGTCTGAGCGACAAACCGTTGAAAAGTTATAGGAACTATCGAATATCGACCAATCAGAAGGGGGGGCAGGGCTACGTATACGCATGCACGCACGCACGCACTCAGGCATGCATGCACGCACACACAGACAGACAGACATTATACGTTTCACCAATGAAGAACATGGACTCTGAAACAAGCCCAATGACACTACCCACAAGTCTTAGCGACAAACCGTTGGAAAGTTATAGAACTACTGAATATAAGTTACACCAATGAAGGACAAGGACTCTGAACCAAGTCCAATGACACCTCCCACAACGACAAACCATTGAAGAGATGGGGGCTGTGGGGGAGGGAGGGCACTGAGGGGGTCAACGAGGGGGCTGTGGGGGGCACGGTTTGTGTGTACCTGAATATTCTGGATGGACAGCACAGAGCAGATGGTGTCCTCCGAGCTGACTTTGACGATCACACTGCTCACATTCTCATCAAACTCATACTTGAAGTACTGGGAGGAGAGGAGAGGAGAGGAGAGGAGAGGAGAGGAGACCTTTGAATTGAATTGAACGATTAAGTGAGGAAGGGGAGGTGGGAATTTAAGGTGTGAAGATGAAGGGGCGGTGATGAGGCATGGGATCTGGAGAGAAAGGCGTCTATCTTGGCAATCGTCTGTGGACGCTATCCGTCCCGAGACCTGAAACTTGGAACAATAGGTTAGTGCTCTAAATTGGGTGGGAGGGAGGGGTGCTAAGTACAATGCACGAGTTACAGGCAAGACTGGCAGGCTTAAATACTCCTCACTTATTGGCAAAGAGGTGGAGAACTATCTGTTACCATGGTGATTGATAGGCTTGTTAACACGATGACTGCCAGGGGCCGCAAGTGGCCGCTAGAGTGCCAGCCATTCCTCCATAAGGCTTCATAGTAACATCCGCTTAACCACGAAGAAGTGGCTTGTGTTTTTTCCGCATACAGTGTTATGAACATGAAATAAAGGCCGAGAGCTAACAGTTAGCAATCGACTGTTTTATTTTTTAGAAGACTGATCTGAAGCTATTCAGCCGCAAAAAAAGCTTTTCCGATGCACTAGGAACACAGTTCAGAGAAAATGACCTCTAAAGATGCGACTTTGTATTGGATCGGGGGGCGCATTTCGGCGGCGTTACCCGATTATGGGCCGGTGGAAAGAGAGCTTGGTAGGCGGCTTGGATCCAGGGCTAGACCGGGGCTTCGTTGAGGCCTCCGATTATTTAATTATTTTTATTGAAGGAACCGAAAATTTTCGGTTTTTGTAATCCTTAATACGTCAAGCAAAAATAGAGTTTTTTGGGGGGGGGCTCTAAACTTTATTCTAAACCATTTTCAATGGAATAAATCGTCGCAACATGTAGCATGGCTCGTTGGAAGGCGATGGACGAGCCAGGACCACCCACATCGCTACTAGCAGCTCAGGGTAAGTAAAATAGCAAAAAAAAATAGTATTGGAATGAAAAAAAGAACCGAAAATATTTGGTTTTAGCACTAAAAGAGTTAAGGATAATAGCAGGAGGCAAGGGCATGGGGTAGAAAGAGGAGAAGGCGTAGTCTTCCTCCAGAGCATAAATTAAGACAAAGCAAAATGGACATAAAGGGTAATTTGGCTCCAACAGTGCACATACCTGTGGCTGGGAGGGTGAAGCAGTGAATGTCACCATCTCTGTCCTGTATTCCAATAAATATAAAAAGCACACAATAAGTAGGCCTATTACTTTCCAGTAGTGGAAAGTAACTAAATACATTTACTTTCTTCAGTACAATTTTGAGGTATTTTCGATTTTCAATAGTTTTACTTCTACTCCACTACATCTCAGAGGCAAATATTGTACTTTTACTCCACTACAATTATTTGAAAACCTTAGTTGCTACTAGCCTACTTTGTAGAGTTTTGCGTTTTGTGACACATTGTGAGCTTGTAGATGTGCTATTTTCAAAATTGTACACATTTGGAAATGTGAAATGGGGAATTCTGCATAATGAGTACTTTCTACTATCGGTACTTTAAATTAGTAGTAGATTTTGACACTGATATGTTTGTACTTTTACTTAAGCATATTGTGCATTTCTGACCTTTACTTGTAACTAGAGTATATCTACATTGCAGTATTGATACTTTTACTTAAAGGAGTAGTTCACCCCCAAAATGACTTTTTTTCTAACCCTACTCATGCCATGGAGAGTAGAGTTCAATAATATGTTTTGGTTTTTGTCACATTCATAAGACAAAAAATAGTAAATAGTAAATTTACCCCCATTGATTCCGGAAGGTGACCCGTTTCGAAACGGGTCACCATCCGGAATGAATGGGGGTACATTTATTGTTATCACATTTTTGTCTTAGGAATGCGACAAAAAACAAAAAATATTATTGAACTCTAGTCTCCATGGCATGAGTAATCAATAGAAAAAAAAAATCCTTTTGGGGGTGAACTACTCCTTTAAGTAAGAAAAAAATAGTACTTTTCCACCACTGTGTGGTACTCACCGCAGTGTGAAGTTCTCTACATACTTGACATTGAGCTGGTATGTAATTCCCTCTGTGGACAGGGTGGACACGTCCACAAAGAATTGACGCTCCGGCGGTTCGCTCTGCTGCTTGCCCTCGATCGAAGGCAGGCACAAAGTCCGAGACACCTCGGGATAACGGTTGCTTGGAAGGAGGACAGGGTGAGAACAGGGACAGTAAAACATGCACTTTAAAATAATAATTAGGGCCATCCCCAACTAAAGATTTATAGTCAAATCTGATTGGCCGAATATTGCATATATATATATATATATATATATATATATATATATATATATATATATCCATGTAACAGAGGTGATCGAAACCTCCCTACCCGGCTTCGAACCCGGGTCTCCCGCGTCAAAGCCCAATATCTTAACCACTAGACCATGGTCTGGGGGAGATACTAGACTTTTTGAGGCTTCAAGGCTGGGGCTGCGACTCTCTCTGTCACACTTCCTCCTACGGGGAAGCCCGGATCCGGGTCACGGCACCAATGTAACGGAGGTGATCCGAACCTCCCCACCCGGCTTCGAACCCGGGTCTCCCGTGTGAAAGTCCAATATCTTAACCATTACTCCAAAGGGATATCCCTATGGAACAAGGGCAGATACTTTTGTATTGATTTAAAAAAAATATCACAGACGACATAAAATTAGGGCAATCCCTTACAAAACAAAACGTGGTAAATGGGGGTGTACCTCCATTTACCACGTCTTCCATTTCCAGTTCATCATCAGTAATACAATGCAATATTTTTTAAGCCAGGTATAAACACAAACCTGTGGTCATTACACAGACCTCATTGTTTATAGGGACTCAACACTTACTTGGACCACAGCATACATTTATAGGGATTCAAGACATGAGAACCCAGTTTTCACCCTATCCCATTGGGGGGTTCTGTCCCACTGGGCACTGCCCTTTCAGGAGGATACGGGAGATTTCCTGTGGGAAATAGTTTAGCATTGGGGCCCATACTTTTTTAAATGAGGCTTCATTTGGCACCTGACTCCCCCACTTCACACACAACTCAGCTTCAGGACACGGCTCCCATCACTGCCTGCCCTCCAACGTGCCGTTTTCCCTCTTTCACTGCTGTTGATGCATCTATGGTCACTGAGTTGGTCATCAAGTCCAACTCCACCACCTGTTCTTTGGACCCCATGCCCACAGCACTGGTGAAGACGTGCCTACCCACCCTCTGCCCCTTCATCACGGATATCATCAACTCTTCACTGCAAGCGGGCACAGTACCCTGCAGCCTCAAAATCGCCTCAATAACCCCGATTCTCAAAAAGCCTGGGTTGGACCCTGAGGAGCTGAGCAACTACCGGCCGATCTCCAATCTTCCTTTCCTTAGTAAGATCTTGGAAAGAGTAGTTGCCGCCCAGATTCAACAACACATGGCCAACCATGGGCTCTATGAATCACTCCAGTCTGCATACAGAACTCACCACAGCACGGAGACTGCCCTATTGAAGATCACAAATGACCTTCTCAGGGCTGCTGATGACGGCCTAGTCAGCATTGTGGTTCTTCTGGACCTCTCTGCCGCGTTCGATACCGTCTCCCACACCATCCTCCTCGATCGCCTCTCCACCTATCTCGGCCTCACGGACATAGCCCTATCCTGGTTCCGTTCATATCTCACCAACAGACAACAGTTTGTCACCATCAACTCTTCCAGATCACACCCAGCCCCAGTTCACCACGGCGTGCCGCAAGGTTCCGTACTTGGTCCACTACTATTCACCATATACATGCTCCCCCTGGGTCAGATTATCCGCCACCATGGACTAAACTTTCACTGCTACGCTGACGATACACAACTGTATCTGAGCACCACACCTTCCACTCAGCTCCCTCCTCAGACCCTTGTCAATTGCCTCACTGAAATAAAATCCTGGATGACCACTAACCTTCTCAAATTGAACAGTTCAAAAACAGAGCTCATGGTTGTAGCTCCCAAGGCGCTGCTCCAGAAGACTGGAGATTTTCTGCTTCAGATTGATGGCAGCTCCATATCACCATCTCCGGAAGTTCGCAACCTGGGCGTCATTCTGGACTCCACCCTCTCCTACCAGTCACACATCAAGTCCATAACCAAATCGGCCTTTTACCACCTCAAGAACATCTCCAGGCTCCGTCCATTACTCTCTGATTCCGTGGCAGAGACCCTCATTCATGCCTTTGTGACATCTCGTTTGGACTACTGCAACGGAGTCCTGTTCGGGGTCCCAAACAAGTACCTGGATAGGCTCCAGTATGTCCAAAATTCAGCTGCCAGAGTTCTCACCCGCACCAAGCCCTGGCAGCACATCACCCCCACCCGTAAACAACTGCACTGGCTTCCTGTTAAATATCGCATCAACTACAAACTCCTCCTTCTCACCTACAAGTGTCAAAACGCCCTGGCTCCACAATATCTCTCAGACCTCCTCCATGATAAACCTACTCTGTCACGGACTCTGCGGTCTGCAGACTTGGACCTCCTCTCTGTTCCCAATGCAAAGAAGCGAACCTTAGGCGACAGAGCCTTCAGTGTGGCAGCCCCCACCCTGTGGAACACTCTACCATTGGAGATTCGCCATGCTCCAACACTGGACTCTTTTAAGGCTGCATTGAAAAGACACCTATTCACTCAGGCTTATGGCACTTAGTTTTGTTTTGTTGTTTGTATAGAGTTTTGTAAAGCGCCTTGGGTTTATGAAAGGCGCTATATAAATGCAAGTTATTATTATTATTATTATTATTGCCTCTGTAGACTGCACACAATCTCTCCTGGGGTAGTACCCCAAATACCCTATACCAGAGTTGTATGGTTGGGGGTTTATCTTTTATCCACTTAATCAAAATGCATTTTCGGGCTGAGAGTATGAGTTTATCAAATAACTTATATTGTAAAGATGTCAAGTTAATCTCTTTTGAGGGAAGTCCCAAGATGAAGGCTCCCGGATCCTTCTTTATTTTAACTTTGAAAATGTCGCTTAGTTCACGTGCCACCTGGCTCCAAAACCTGGATATCCAGTTACATTCCCAAAAATAGTGGTAGTATGTTCCTAGATCAGTGTGATATTTTGTGCACAGGGGTTATATTGAACGATCCATTTTGTTTAATATCACGGGTTTAATGTGCAATCTATGGAGAATTTTGTATTGTGTTTCTCTTAGTCTGTTGCAGGTGTGTTGAGATATGACCTCAATTGTATTTATATTATGGACTTATTTATCGTGGCTGTATTTATTATTGTGGTGTTGCGAAAGCTTTTATTGTGAAGTACTGGACAGGAAGTGATTGGTTGCCCTATTTAAGGCTGTCTTAATAAACCATGGCTCAGGTGTGTGTCACTTGAGTTCCAGCCAGAGCTGATGCCTCCCGTGTGAAGTTCTTTCTTGATTGTTTGATTTTCCGGTATTATTCACTTCCGAGTATTTCTGGTACAAGTATAGAGCGTTGAACCTACTCTGTTAACAGGTTATGGGCCCAGCTAATACCAGTAAAACTACTGGACATGTATTTACGAGGTGAATTGTTTGTAGCCGTGCTAGGCTAACAGCATGGCCATGTGGACTACTTCGAGTAGTCATTGGACCCAGCTGTCTTTTGACGGAGACGAAGAGAAGTATGATTTTTGGGGCATTTGTTGCTTCGAAGATTGAAGAAAACCATCCTAAACCAACCCGAGACAGGTGAAGACAAGGAGAAAAATGCCTTGGCCTACGCTGAGCTGATTCAAGTTTTGGATGACGAAAGAGTGTCGCTTGTTATGCGGGAAGCGGCTGATGATGGACGCAAGGCGCTCAGAATCCTCCGAGAGTACTATGCATGCAAAGAGCCAGTGCCTTTCTCCGAGTCCAAGACCAAGCCCAGAGGTGAGGATATTGAAAAGAGGCATGTGGTAGCAGCAGAGGGCGACTACGACATGGGGATTCAGATGCGGCCGAATGTGAAGAGGGCTGCTACAGGTGACCGGCGGCGGTGTTACCGATGCAGTGTGAGAGGCCGTATCGCAAAGATGTGTGATTGCCAGCAGCAGTGGTGCGGCCACTGCCACAGTTCCACACACCGGTATGCCGCCTGCAGAAGGAGGCGGCAGCGGCGCCAGCAAGACGACGTCCAGAGAGTCTCGGAGGGGTACAGCAGCAGCGGCGGCAGCAGCGGCGGCAGCAGCGGCGGCAGCAGCGGCGGCGGTCGTGAGTACTCATTCCGAGTGAGTGACGGTGATGTCGAGAGTCAAAGAGGACAGCGTGTCAAGAGGATCAGTCTGATGGTTGACATGGGTGGGACGTCCCACATCATCACACACATCAAGAAATTCACAAGGTTCGACAACAGTTTCCAGTCAAGGATTCACCGTATGGAGTTGGCTGACGGCACGAGATGCAGTGGCGTGGCAGAGTGCAAAGGAGATGCAGAGGGGATCCTGGTTGATAGCAGGGGGCAACGCCACAAAACTAAAACCCAGAATGACAACAACTAGAATTGTCAGAGAAACGCTGTGGTTGGCCAGATGGCCAAGAATTGGTCGCATGTCACCCTGAGGTAGCAAGTCACCCTGAGCTGTCGTAATAGTACAGTATGTATGTACTGTACATGTATGTATCAGGGTTTCCGCTAGGCATTTTTGGGGCCATACTATAATGAACGTCACATACGTGTTTGCAGATGAGATACTGTATGTACATGTGCATGGTGCACCCAACTGATAATTATAGCGCTGGGCTCCTCTTTATTACAGATGCAATTGCAATATGTTCCTGAGTTAACGAAATAATAGCCTAACTATCTACTTATGTAGGCCTAGATCGCTTGCCAAAAAAGAAGTGAATAGGTTAAAGTGGACGCAACTCAAGCGAACCGTTTGCGTGCCCTGCCACACAGTGTCCTACAAATTAATAAGTTAGTATATGATTTTGGCTTCACGTCTCATTAAACCTTAATATGCAAACATAAAACCTTTGTTTTGTTTTTTAATGTTATGTTATGATGGCGCAAGGAGGAAGGTTGACTTGCCTCTGTTAGTCTGTTGCTTTGACCACCACAGTGGCATCACATCCATGCGATCAGAAAGTCATTTGCGTGCTTGTATAATCCATGTGATTCCACAGAGTTCGGGTCCCTTTTTTATTATCGTCTACTGGGTCCAGCTTGGTCTAGATTACCTCGGAAGAACCCCAGTACTGTTCGGATCATAACACTAAACCCACGCTGTATAGCGCTGATTTGGACAAGCTGCTGGAATTGTCAGTGGTGAAACGTGATGTGTGCTTCTCCGTATGGCCGTCCTGCGTATCTAAAATAGCAGACATACAAGCTCACAGCGCCGCGCGTTGCTGACTTGTTGAGAGCTTGAAGCTCTGATATTTTCAATGCACGTAACCATCGTACGACGAATATAGCCTAATATAGATCTAATGCGCACAGCGCAGCATTTGGCAGCAGCAGCAGCAGCAGCGGTGCCGGTGAGCTCCGCTGTCGTCAGACTCACAGAACATGATACAAATTAAAAATAACTTGTAGCTTTACTGCTTTAGACAAATAATTATGTGAATAATAAGATTAAATGATAAAATAGCCTAAGAGGCATTTTCCCAGCCGGCCACGGTGGCCGGTGGACTTTATAATTACCGGCCAATTAAACATTTAACCGGCCAATGGCCGGTAAATACCGGCTAACGGAATCTCTGGTATGTATGTATGTTTATTATATAATCATTAGTATTGCTTATTTTAATTACTATTATTAAGGAACTCCATAGAAATCTCAGTTGGAACTGTTACCCCCGCGACCCGATGCCGGATAAGCGGTTGAAGATGGATGGATTATTTTTTATGTAGAGTAGGCTTCCTTATTTACCATTTATAGTGTAGCAATAAAACACTGGTTTATAGTTTAATTATTGGAAACTAGAGAGCCTAAAAATTCAAGCAACAATAGGCTTGTCATTCATTCAGGATGGAAAATACATTTTGGGGAGAAGTGGAACTTAAAAATCAGTTTAGCATGATGGGGAGAGGATTACTAGATATCTGGCTGGGCTACAGATAATTTATTCAGTTGACACACGCTGCACAACACAAGCCTGTGCTGATTGCCTATGTCAAATCCCGGTCAAATCAGGGTCAACGAGTATCGTCAACCTATGTTACACAGCCTAGGATAGCTGGCAAATATGCGCAGTGTTGAAGACGCATCGCAACCATTTCACTGGATCTAATGCAAGCAGTTGGAGCCTAAAATCGTGGATTTTAATGTGTTGCTGTTGTCCTCTCCAATACACCGTTTGTCAGCCTTCTGATTGGTCCCTGAGACTCCCTGACTGGCCAACCAGAAAAAAAACATTCACTTTTCGCTACCGGGGGTGGAGTTATGCAGTGGGAGAAAGTCGCTTCAGTCTTTCACCGCGGTGCCGTGATGCGGAGAACGGTCGCATCGCAGTACGGCGTTGCGCGGTCATAGCGATTTCGATAATTATAATGAATGAGCTTCAAAGAACTAGTTCACATGAACGACAATGATGTAACTAAGATATTCGATTGGGTAATATATTTTAAATGGGCAGAATTACAATTAAAATACATGTTGACAGCCAGCCTATAATTCCACAACTTCCTACCCAAGATGCACTGCGCTTTATCTCTATCTCTCTGTCCTCTGCGTGTTTCAGAGGATTAAACTAATTAAAACATGTATTTTCGGGGGAAAACCCCTGTTTTGCAATGTAACTACTGTACTTTTTTTGTTCCCTTTTTATTAATATCATGCAGATGTTTTTCTTTTGGTACTTTAAATAGCAATAATGAGGCTATGAAAAATCTTTTTCCCCCATTCATTTCCAATATAAAAACAATCTGCCCTGGTTTTTCTGTCCCACTGGGATTAAACTATAATTAAAACATGTATTTTTGGGGGGAAACCCCTGTTTTGCAATGTAACTATTGTACTTTTGTGTTCCCTTTTTATTAACATCACGTAGATGTTTTTATTTTGGTACTTTAAATAGCAATAACGAGGCTATGAAAAATGTCCCCCCCACACCATCCACTTCCATTATAAAAACAGTCTGCCCTGGCTTTTTCGTCCCACCTAGTAACAAGAGCAAAGAGTGGATTGAACAGCTAGGGGTAGTAGTAGTAGATATCTATTTGAAATGTATTGATGATCAGTTATTAATCCAGTGACAGCAATGGTTTCCAAGAGGTTTAACAACTTTTTTTCAGCTAGCGTCTCCCACTCTGCTCACTGAGTGTGAGATTTGACTGTCAGTGTGTGGAGGGGGGAGTAGGCTGCGTTTCAGGGCAGGCTGTGTTCTCAGCTGCAGTAAATGGGCCGGTTATGCTGCGCATGTGTTAATTGTGGGCTCGCCTATAAGGCGAGCACACTTTAGATATTGTCATTATTGTGGGCTCGCCAGTACCTGGCGAGCACACTTTAGATATTGTCATTATTTATTTATTTATTTATCTAGTAAGTAGACGGGATTTTCGGTTCCTTTCTACTCCTACATACTTAGTGAGAAAATGAAAATAAAAATATCAATGTGTTCAGCTTACAGTGGGGAAGTGTGCTATTACTTTTTACAGCAATCGGCCAAATGGTGGCGCTGTAGGAAGCCTTCGAAAGTACGATCTTTGAACAGGTATAGCTCATGCTGTGTTATACATACAGCCATGAAACCTGTATACACGTATGCGTCTCCTCATGCCGAACAACTTTTACCCTCTGACTTTTGACCTCTGACCTTTAGGTCTCCCACAATTTTGAATTATATGAAATACAGTAAAAATCTATCTCCTCCTGGGATTTTTGAGTTAAGCGCACAAAACTTTTTTCACATGGACTTTGGACCAATACCTATACAGTCTATGTGGTGAGAAGTTTGTACGTTAAACCATTAATTTTTAATAATTCAATTCATATTGCGGTTTTATGCAAATTATTATTCTGCCTCTAAATCAAACATGCAAAGTGTTACTTTCATGGCATTTGGCAAACATGTAGAGGGTTAGTCCAAATATCCCTGAAACCAATCTTATTCCAATTGGCCAAAGGGGGGCGCTATACGAAGCGTTTGAAAATTCAAACTTCAAACGGACATAAGTCTTGACTCGTTTCGTTTGAAGACATGCAACTTGTTACACGCGTGCTTTGACTCAAGCGGAAGACATCTGTGTCGTTGTTAAGTAAGCTCCGCCCTTTAATTTTCCGCCATTTTGAGCAGTTTGTAAAACGCGTAAACCCGCTTTTATTCTGGAATTTTCGCGTCACGTGCACAAAACTTTTTTTACGTGAACTTTGGACCGATATCTAAAGATCTGTCAGATCGGATTTCTTTAAAATTGAAACATGCTTTTTTAAATAATTCAATGAATATTGCATTTTTATGCAAATTATTCTTCTGCCTCTAAATCATAGATACAAAGTAGCATGTTCATGGCATTTGGCAAAGATGTAGAGTGTTATTCCAAATATCACTAAAACCAATCATACCCCAATTGGCCAAAGGGGGGCGCTATATCATTTTGAGCAGTTTGTGAAACGCTTAAAACCGTTTTTATTCTAGGATTTCTTTTTAGCAATTTGCATGAAACATTCTACACGCAATCTAAGGACCTTTATCTAACATGCATATGAAGTGCATACAATAAAATAATAAAATAATAATAATAAATATAGCTGCAAGCAGCGATAAAGTGGCCAAAGCCAAAAACACCTCAAATCATGAACACAGCCTGGGATGTTCGTGAAATCTTGCAAGCACATTCCCAATAGGTCAAGAAACAGATACCACCCTTCTATCATTGGCCTGTTATAGCGCCACCAGCGGGTCAACTTTTGCATAACATTTTTGGAAAAAATTGACCAATCTTTGACGTCAGTAACGTCAAAGAGAGCACTGCCTGCGATCTTGACATTTTGTACTTTTATAGCCATTGTTTTCTGGCTAGAAGCGAGCCCACAATTGTTTCGAAGGAACAATATTTTCTAGTTGCGTTAAATATTTTAGCGCAATTAATCCCAAAAATGAATTACCGCCGTTAACGCGATCATTTAGACAGCTTTAATATATATACATTCTATATACATATATATTTTTTTTCTCTAGTTTTTTTAAGGGCTAGTAAAAGTTACATGTGTGGTTTTTGAGATATGAAATGTGAGCTTACCATAATCACAGTAATCCTTTATCATATTAAGGGCTTTTGGAGAGAAATTCAATTCAGAGCAAAATTCACTGCAGAGTGAAGGTCTGTGTCTGTGACCCAGATGATCCTTGTTCAGATCGTTAAAGAATCAAAGAAGGCAATTAGGCTATGTGTCTGCAGGGTCAAATAGGTCGACATCTATTCTGAGATGATATGAGTATTTATGTCAGTTCACACTGAAATTTGTCTTACGGCACAGCAGCCATGTATTCGACATACATGACACACTGAGTTGTGGTGCAGCCCCTGAAACAGCGCCAAAAAAAAAAAAAACGCATCAAAGCCAAGTCTTTGGCCATCACTAGTGTGATGTAGCTAGGCTAGATTCTAAAAAAGACAGCATGTTTACCGTTGTTGCACAGAAATTAAGCACTTTTACATGAAACATGTGTATTAGATTAATAGGATATAAATCTTGATAAATATCCTATTTTTCCCCAGTTTCCCTAACAAATTAGGCCAATCTCTCAGTTGAATCATGCAAAAAAAAGAAGAAAAAAAAAGAAAAAGAATCATTATTTGACTAAGAGATTGGTAGTCGAATAAAGACTCCCTAGTCGACTATTCGACTAATTCGACTAATCGAGCCCTAATAACAATATAATACATTGTTTCAAAAATGATGTTTTCATTAAGAAAATGCAAACAAATGTGATTTTATTTTTTTATTTTCTATTGGGAATAAAGTCCAAACCGTAGCCAAAGAAAGATCAATTTGGGGATTAATAAAGTGAAAATGTCAGAGAGAAATTACATTGATTTGGTGTCAGACTCAGGCTTATTATAATGTAAAAAGCGTTCTGCGATATTATTGTAGAACCTTGTTATATTTTAGGAGGACCAGGGCTGTGGACATTTTCCCCCGTGCAGGGCTCTAATGAGGGAGATCCGTACCAGAATTACCCTAATTAAAGTGAAAAATCGATTTGACATTTTTTTTTATCTTCCAAACAAAAAAATCTGATTTCGATTAAAAATCGATTAATCGCCCAGCCCTACATGGAGGTAATCTTGACCTTTGTACACGTTTCTTATTTGTAAATGACACAAATGGAAACTAATTGGGCATTTGCAACTTCAATTGGGTGTGGCAGGGGTATGCAGCTGCCATACCATGGGTCCAGGGGAGAAAATAAAAGTTACTTTTAAATATAAATCCATGAATGTCTCTTTGTCTATCTGCGCTGGTTATTATGTTGTTAAATTACAGTAAAATAACTACAAATGCAAAGTTTAACATAATGGTCACTTTAACAAGGTATTATAGTCCTAATTATATTCTCCACAATTGTATTCTCCCCAGCTTGACAAAATGGTATATTAACACATTGCCTGCCACACGTTTTTTATCAAACTCTTCCAAAACATGTCAGGGTTTTGGAGCATTTTGGCTAATTTGTAATGAATATTTTGAAAATGAACAAATGGATGGAAAGATTAAAATCTATACTTTCACCAAAAAATAAACAGAGTTTAAATTATGTTCCATGATTTTTCTATTAATTTTTTAGCGACTACTGCTCCAGCCCAAAATGGTCTAATTTTGTCTAGAAAGGCTAGAAAACACCTTTTTATGAAACTAACATGAATAAAATGAAACCTATGGGCACACACACACACACACACACACACACACACACACACACACACACACACACACACACACACACACACACACACACACACACATCCGATCGTGTAACTTTTTCGAAGCAGAGGAAAGTTTTCAAGGCACGCGTGCACGCATGCACACAACTGGATACAAATATTTTATTTACCTGTTTTTGAGAGATCTTTCAGCTGGGGGTGGGGGGCGCATCTCTGAGTTTGTGGATCGGCTATTTTCACCGCACGCGGGCACGCATGCACGCACACAACTGGATAAAAGTATTCTTTACTTTGCCACGGGAAAAGAGATGTTTTCGCGTGGGGCACAGGAGCGGAGGGCGCATCGGTGCAGTCTGGACAGCGCCCATTAGCAGTGTAGCCTACTCTTTTACGAGCCACTATGGCAGATGGCGTTTGTGGACCTGCTCATTCTGTTTACTGACTTATAATCAGCTAATGGATTACATGCTTGAGTCTTTTACGAGCCACAAGGAGTGGAGGAGGACGACGTGCCATTTCAGGTAGGCAGGCTGGATTGCTTGTTTGTGTGCAGGGGTGTCGCACCAAAATCTGCAGCGCGAGGAGGCGTTGTGAGCATGTAGATCTGCTATTTTCACACTAGAACCGTGTTATCCAAAATGTAATGACTATTTTCCATGAGGACTCCCATCTTTGCCATATCCTAGCTTTTGCTGAACTGACGCCACTGAACAAAAGTGCAAATTGAGCACAATTGGCCGTCGTTGCTCCTCAGTTTGGCTTTGTGAAAAAAGGGGGAACAAAATCCACGCCCTGAGGCCCCAGTGGCCATAATGCCCCAGCTGTCTGTACCACTTTTACCTCTGTGTCTTTCTTGTCAATATGTAGACACCAGTGTCTCTTTCTTGTCATTTTTCTTGTCATGTAGACACCAGTGTCTTTTGAGATCCATCTTTAAACCAATCCAGATAGTTTGATTGGTACAGGGCTGAGCATGGATCATATAAAAAAGAGATTTTTCGGGTCTTCGGCAGCAGAAGAGTTTGCTAGCCATCTTGCATGTGCACCCTGCCTTCCTGATACTCCCTCAGTAAATGATATGGTTCAACGTTTTAATCTTAAATTAGAGTCAGCTCTGGATATAGTGGCTCCTATGAAAACTAAAAAGAAATATAACTCCAAAATAACACCCTGGATAAACGATCATATACGTTCACTCAAAAAACAATGCCGCAGAGCAGAGCGAGCTTGGAGAAAAAATAAATTAGCTATCCACCTAGAGATATTTAAGTCGTCAACAGCCACCTATAATAAAACCATGCGTCTGGCTAGGCAGGCCTATTTTTCCGGAATTATTAATGAGAATAAGAACAATGCTAGGGTCTTATTCTCTACCATTGAACGCCTTTTAAACCCCCCCCAGTCCTACAAGCAGTCACTCCCTGCCTCTAAAGCAAAGTGTAATGAGTTTGCATCCTTCTTTGACAACAAAATTGTTAACATTCGAGCTGGTATTATGAATAATACTGTCACAAATGCAAATGCGGTTAATGGTGCCATTTGTAAAAGCGTTGATAAATCTAGGGGGAGCCTAGTATCATTTTGTGCAATTGATGAAGAGGAACTTCGTAAAACCATATCGCAAATGACATCGTCTTCTTGCTCGCTGGATGTAATACCCACGCCGTTTCTTAAAGAGGTTGTAGACTGTGTTATTGAAGATATCCTAAAAATAGTAAACAGCTCTATACAATCAGGCGTCTTCCCAGACTCACTTAAAACGGCCGTAGTTAAGCCCTTACTCAAAAAACCCAACCTTGACCTGTCAGTGCTGGATAATTATAGACCCATCTCTAATTTGCCTTTTCTGGGCAAGGTCCTAGAAAAAATTATCTTTCATCAATTGGATGTGTTTCTGCAGAACAATAAGGTGCACAACAAATTCCAATCCGGTTTCAGGAAAGGACACAGCACAGAAACTGCACTTTTAAAAGTTATTAATGATCTTAGGGTGGCTGCTGACAACAAAGATGTGTCCGTTCTCCTACTGCTGGACCTATCGGCGGCTTTTGACACAATTGACCATACAATTCTAATACAACGTCTCGAACACTGGGTAGGACTGTCAGGGACAGCTCTGTCCTGGTTTTACTCTTACCTAACAGGCAGAAGCTACTCTGTTAATCTAGCTGACTTTGAGTCAAACAAACACAACATCTGCTCTGGTATTCCACAGGGCTCGATTCTTGGTCCTTTATTATTCTCCCTCTATATACTGCCACTGGGAGAACTTATTTCCGCTCACGGTGTGAATTTCCATTTCTATGCTGATGACACCCAGTTGTAGCTTTCGGTGGCTCCGGATGACCCCTGTGCTCTAGACCCATTGCTGACGTGTGTGTCTAGCATAAAATGCTGGATGAGTGAGAACTTTCTCAAGCTAAATGAGGACAAGACAGAAGTTCTCATAATAGGTTCTACTGCCCAGAGAGAATCAATAATAAGTACACTTGGTAACCTGGCTAAAGAAAGTAACACCTCTGTAAAGAACCTGGGGGTGATCATTGATGCTGAATTAAATTTTAATACACACATTAATCATGTCACGAAGATTGCCTTCTTTCACCTTAGAAATATTGCGCGAATTAGAGCCTATCTGTCGCTGAACGATGCAAAAACGCTGATCCACGCTTTTGTTTTCTCTCGGCTTGATTACTGCAATGCACTTCTCTCCGGTCTGCCAAAGAAATCAACTGACAGACTACAACTTGTTCAAAATGCAGCAGCCAGAGTTTTAACTAAAACTAAGATAAGAGAACATATTACTCCAGTTTTAGCGTCGCTACACTGGCTCCCGGTTGTTTTTAGGATTGATTTTAAAATTCTTTTACTTGTTTATAAAGCTCTAAATGGTCTGGCACCTTCGTACCTCTATGACTGCCTGCATAGATATGTTCCAACCCGCCCACTCAGGTCCTCTAGTGCAGACCTACTTGAGGCGCCAACAATGACATATAAAAAATATGGTGAAGCAGCTTTCTGCTTCTATGGACCGACAGCTTGGAATAAACTCCCACTACACCTAAGACAGGCAGCCTCGGTGGATAGCTTTAAAGCACAGCTCAAGACCTATTTCTTTACTCTTGCTTTTAGCTGAATGTTTAAATCCCTGTGCTGCTACTGACGTCCGCACTGCTCTGAAATTGTTCTTCAATGTTTTATGTTTTTATTTTTCTGCTTTATTGTAATCATTTTAATTATTTCTTTTTATTATGTATTTTTTATTTTATTTTACTTTTCTCTGTTAAGCACTTGTGCTTCATTTTATGCTCTGTAAAGCACTTTGAGCTGCATTTCATGTCATGAAAGGTGCTATACAAATAAAGTTTTATTATTATTATTATTATTATTACCCATACTATAATTTATTTATTACACTGCAGATCCTTAACCCTTAATTATTTCAATGAACTAATTTTGTTTTATTTGATGGCCTTCCTGCCCTGGAATTTGGGCCTAGAAGTTGGTCGTTTACTAGGCTAGGCCTTGCCCCTAAAATGACGAAATACCAGGCCTGGTTGGAAGACTAGTAAAAATGACTCACTTGAGGAGAGGCACCCGGAAGGACAGTGGCGCCTCCTTCTGGCGAACATCAACCAAAAGAATAAGATCCATCATCTCTGTAGTAACAGACACTCGCACCGGCACCCCCCATTGGGACTCCTGGACAAAGAAACAAAATCATAATTATGATATTGAACATAACTCTGCATTAGTTCTCTAAATCGGTTGTTCTCAAACCTTTTCAGGCCGTGACCCGCAAAATAAACATATTTGAACTGGGGACCCCCACTTAGACAAGCACATGGAATTGTAGGTATTACATTTAATGTGACTCGGTTCCACAGATAAATATTGTGAAAATAGCCAATCTACATGCACACAATTTTCACCTCTGGCTTGACAGTTTGGTATTAAAAAGGTCTTGAAAGTCCTTAATGCTTCCAGTGCCAGCCCCTAGAGGGCACCAAAGAATGCCAGACTTTCTCCCATAGGGGACTGCATTAGCATCCGGGGGCTCACGTTGCAGTGACGCGCGTGCTCACGTTCGTGCACGTCATGGAAAGGTCCCGGATGATAATGCTAACAGAATAGCTATTCCCATTTTGTCATTTTAAAGATCATTTTTCGGCGATTTCGCCGTAAATAAACCTCGCGCCACATCCCTAAAAACACAATCCGGAGATATGGGCCTCCAAAGATGTGTTTTTTCATTGGATTCGGCGGCGATTCGCGGCGCCGTTCGCGGCTAACGGCCGGCATGGCGGCCTCCGGATTTGGAACACTGGATTTTAAATTTAGGCTCAGGCTTCAGAAGGCCTCGGATCATTTTATTCATTTCATTAAAAAAGCCGAACATGTTCGGGATAGGCACACTGGACGTCGTTCCAGAAGCGGCACTGAACATTTGGTGAACATTGGGGGGCTCAAAAATTTATTTTAAACCATTTTTAATGGAATATATCGTCGGACCATGTAAAATGGCTAGCTGGCTAGCGTAGGACGAGCCAGGACCACCCACGACTCTACAAGCAGCTCAGGGTAAGTCAATTAATAAAAAAAAAATTGTATTGGATTGAAATAAAGCCGAACATGTTCGGGATAGGCACAGAATGAGTTAAATTGTCACTTTAGAAATGTGCAGATACCTTGTATACACTTATACTGTGTGTTGGTTTGTTTACTGTTGGGTGAGAAAAGAAAGAAGAAACAATGACATTAAGCTAATCATCTGGGGACCCCACAAAATAATTTGGGGACCCTACTTGGGGTCCCGACCCCAAGTTTGAGAACCACTGCTCTACATGATAGTTTCTAATGCATAGAGCACACGACTATCAGATGGAACTCTATTTACTCACATTTTTGAGGGTGAAATGGTAGATGGCTTGTTCTTTATTTGTAACCGTGTCATTCTTGTTGTAAGGGACTTGTCCGACTTTTATCTCTGCCGCTGTGCTGCAGCCGAGACAGATCCACAGCAGGAGAACCAACCCGGTTCCAGTCCAGCAGGATCTGAGGGACTGCTGCATTCTTGAACCGAGGTCTATTGAAACAAATATCAGACCATTAATATATCACATAATATTTACTGTAGTGCCGCAGACCTTATCCTGCATCATTCAACACCATTCACACGCATGCACGTGCACGTCCTGTATTATTTTCAAGAATTTGTTTGAATGATTGTGGTGACTTGTAAAGGATCGGGCATGAGATGCTAATTTTGTTGCAGGAGAGTTGACGTTTTGGTACCCATATGATGAGGGTGCAAGACAGACAGCTAGTGAAGTAATGTTTGCTAATAGTTGCCTTAATTTGAATTGTTCCACTGGTAACTACAGTACCGGTACATCACACCGCGTACGCATGGTCTAAATCTAAGACTTTCTCATCAACGAACAATAGAAACCATAACTCTTGAAACTATACAGTATGTTGACAAACAGAAAACGAGTTTGGCTCATACATTGTGGAGCAACTTGAAAACCCACGGGGCGAAACATCCATCGCTTGATGCTGCTGGGGGGTAACCCTTCAATAAACAAATGAAGAATACATTCTATAGTGCTGGTGTCCTGGGCCTGTTCCACGAAGGAAGGATTAAGGTTTAAACCTGGATTAACCAGCTAGCCTGATTAAAGTTAGCCATGGATCAGGGCTCAGTCGGTTTCATGAAAGCGGAATTATCTTGGTAGATTAGCCTCGCCAGTAAGCCTGATTACTTTAAAGCTATACTGTGTAAGTTGCTCAGCTAGTGGTCAGTAGTGGCCGTTTTTTGCCCGGAGTCGCCGCGGACCACCGGAGCGGGGCCGCAAACCACCGCGACCGATACGAATCCGTAGAGGGGTAGAACGTAATTTTCTGACCAGGATTTGGGGAGTAAGAGGCAAGAATCCTTCACCATCGTAAACACTGTTGCTGAGGGAGGCTACTTCCTGAAGAGACGCAGCACACGCTGTGATTGGTCGGTAGTGTATCATGTGTGTATGATCCGTGATGGGATTGGCCAACGTATACACAACACATACGGATGATGCAGATGACGTAATTTTGCCGCGAAAATCCGGAGGATCATAGAAAACATATTTGCAGAAGGCTTTAGGGGCTGAAATTAACAGAGTTGGGGTTCTAATAGCTCTGGTCCATCGCGTCACCTCCCGGTGACGCTCTGACAGACCCGTCGGGAAATGGCTAGACCCCAGTATCTGAGCCCCTCCGAGCGCTCAACATCAGTCAAAATAAACAAAACTATTTCACTACTCACCAAACCAAAGGTAGTTTTGAGTTGTTGAAACTCTATTCTCCGCGGTGGTGAACCCCTCAGCACCCCACCTACTCTGTAAAATACATTATTTTTGTCATGAAATAAAACGCACCCACCTCGAGCCACCTAGCGGCCACCGCAGATACAATGGTTCACAACCCGGAAATAAGTGGCGGTCGAGTTGGATGCACTTTATTTCATGCCAAAAATAGTGTATTTTGCAGAGTGGGTGGGGTGCTGAGGGGTTCACCACCGTGGAGAATAGAGTTTCAACAACGCAAAACTACCTTTGGTTTGGTAAGTAGTGAAATAGTTTTGTTTATTTTGACTGATGTTGAGCGCTCGGAGGGGCTGAGATACTGGGGTCTAGCCATTTCCCGACGGGTCTGTCAGAGCGTCACCGGGAGGTGACGCGATGGACCAGAGCTAGGGTTCTAAAACTTTAGCGATTTAATAGTTTGGACAATTTTAAGATTTGTTTTATTAAAAAAGTTACATAGTATGGCTTTAAGCCAGTAGTCGGTTTCACGAATGTTATCTCACATTAGTTACCATGGAGATGAACCCGTGAGGCTAGCCTGCTCCGGAGCAGGCTAGCAGCCAAGATTAATTAATCCAGTGCCTTTTTGTCAAGTTTTGTGAACTAGCTGTTAGTCCAATGACTCCAATTGTAAACTAATTACCTTTTCCACAGTTAATTCAGAGGCCTTTCTGGGCCCGCCCCTTTCCCCCCTCCCCCTGAGCAGCAGCCATGATGGAGCTACTGCTGCAGCAGTGTGTGTCTAGGTCTATGTCTATGGAGATGGGACTGGTAATGAAATTAGTCATTACCAGTCCCATCTCCATGATATTTAGATCTAATTCCATCGCCAGGTCCATCCGCATGATTTGTAGATCTAATTCTATGAGTCCCATCCCCATGATTTGTAGGTCTAATACCATCGCCAGTCCCATCCTTATGATTTGTAGATGTAATTCTATCAGTCCTTTCTCAATTATGTGTAGGTATAATTCCATCGCCAGTTCCATCCACATGATTTGTAGATCTAATTCTATACAGTTCCATCCTCATGATTTGTAGATCTAATTCCATCGCCAGTCCCATCCTTATGATTTGTAGATCTAATTCTATCAGTCCCATCTCAATTATGTGAAGGTCAAATTCTATAGCCAGTTCCATCCCCATGATTTGTAAGTCTAATTCAATACAGTCCCATCTCCATATTCTTTAGATCTAATTCCCATGATTTGTAGATCTAATTCCATCACCAGTTCCATCCCCATAATGTGTAGGTCCAATTCCATCGCCAGTTTCACCAGTTTCATCTGCATGATTTGTAGATCTAATTATATCAGATCCATCCCAATGATTTGTAGATCTAATTCCACCGCCAGCTCTATCCTTATGATTTGTAGATCTAATTCTATCAGTCCTATCTCAATTATGTGTAGGTCTAACTCCATAGCAAGTTCCATCCGCATGATTTGTTGATATAATTCTATATAGTTCCATCCTCATGATTTGTAGATCTAATTCCATCGCCAGTCCCATCCTTATGATTTGTTGATCTAATTCTATCAGTCCCATCTCAATTATGTTTAGGTCTAATTCCATCGCCAGTTCTCCATGTTCTTTAGATCTAATTCGATAGTCACATCCCCATGATTTGTAGATCTAATTCCATCACCAGTCCCATCCCCATAATGTGTAGGTCCAATTCCATCGGCAGTTTCGCCAGTTCCATCCGCATTATTTGTAGATCTAATTCTATCAGTCCCATCTCAATTATGTGTAGGTCTAATTCCACCGCCAGTTCCATCCGCATGATTTGTAGATATAATTCTATACAGTTCCATCCTCATGATTGTAGATCTAATTCCATCACCAGTCCCATCCCCATAATGTGTAGGTCCAATTCTATCGCCAGTTTCATCCGCATGATTTGTAGATCTAATTCTATGAGTCCCATCCCCATGATTTGTAGGTCTAATACCATCGCCAGTCCCATCCTTATGATTTGTAGATCTAATTCTATGAGTCACATCTCAATTATGTTTAGGTCTAATTCCATCGCCAGTTCCATCCCCATGATGTGTAGGTCTAATTCGATACAGTCCCATCCACATAATTCATCTGCTTACAATAAATGTGACGAATCTCTGTGAGTATGTATGTATGTATGTATGTAATCCACTTATCTCGAGAAATGTTCGTCCCACCGGCTTCAGATTCGGCACATGCATTCCCCGCCACGGCGCAGAATGCAGTGCCCGGCCTCGACCCGATCCTATATGCGGTTTTCCGGAACCGGTGTGAAACTTTCAGATTCTCCTTATGCGGAGCTGATTGTTGACATCAGGCTGTTCCGGAGGAACCGGCGCAAACACTGACTCATTGTGACATCACTTCATAAAAGGCTCTGACATCATGTACGCCACATGAGTCACCAATATCCAGGCCCCCCTATGCTCTGTTCTGATCTTGGATTAATGACTCTGCTTTACTCTGCCACATTTGCTCATGAACTACTTTGATCTGATGTACACCAAGTATCATAATGAGAGAACTGCGGAGGTTAAAGGAGCACTTCGCCAATTTTCAACCTCATCTCATAAGATCAGTCCTACAGTGCACTATAAAATGGCACTCTCTATGGAAATAGATCTTCAAATTATAGGGCTGGGGATGGAATCATGGGAATGACAATCATGGAGATGGTACTGGCTATCGAATTAGAACTATGAATCAAGGGGATAAGATGGCGATGGAATTAGACCTACACATAATTGAGAGGGGACTGATTCCATTAGATATACAAATCATAAGGATGGGACTGGTGATGGAATTAGACCTACACATCAAAGGGATGGGACTAGTGATGGTATTAGACCTACACATCCTGGGGATGGGACTCATATAATTAGATCTACACATCATAAGGATGGAACTGGCGAAGGAATTACACCTACACATAATTGAAATGGGACTGATAGAATTAGATCTACAAATCATGTGGATGGAACTAGCAATAGAATTAGACATACAAATGATAGCGATGGGACTGGTGTTGGAATTAGATCTACAAATCATAAGGATGGGACTGTCGATGGAATTAGACCAACAAATCATGGGGATGGGATTCATAGAATTAGATCTACAAATCATGCAGATGGAACTGGTGATGGAGTTAGACCTACAAATGATGGGGATGGGACAGATAGAATTAGATCTACAAATCATGCGGATGGAACTGGTGATGGAATTAGACCTACACATTATGGGGATGGAACTGGTGATGGAATTAGATCTACAAATCATGGGGATGTGACTGTATGGAATTAGATCTACAAATCATGCAGATGGAACTTGCTTTAGACTTGAGTTAGACCTACACATAATTGAAATGGGACTGATAGAATTAGATCTACAAATCATAAGGATAGAGCTGGCGGTGGAATTAGATCTACAAATCATTGGGATGGATCTGATATAATTAGATCTACAAATCATGCGGATGAAACTGGCGAAACTGGCGATGGAATTGGACCTACACATTATGGGGATGGAACTGGTGATGGAATTAGATCTACAAATCATGGGAATTAGATCTAAAGAATATGGAGATGGGACTGTAATCAATTAGACTTACAAATCATGGGGGATGAACTACTTTGGGATGGAACTGGCTATAGAATTTGACCTTCACATAATTGAGATGGGACTGATAGAATTAGATCTACAAATCATAAGGATGGGACTGGCGATGGAATTAGATCTACAAATCATGAGGATGGAACTGTATAGAATTAGATCTACAAATCATGTGGATGGAACTGGCTTGAATCTGCTCTTCAAGGAAGGCGGTCACATGACCGCCCTGAATTGTTGCGCAGGTTCTCCAAGATAGCGCCGCCCATGGCTGCTGTGGTGACTACGTGTGTTGCGTTCTGTTTGAATGCAAAAATGTAGTATGCCAAAGCAAATTCCTATGTGTATTACACAATGGTTAATAAAGAAATCTGAATCTGAATCTGGCGATGGAATTATACCTACACATAATTGAGAAAGGACTGATAGAATTAGATCTACAAATCATAAGGATGGGACTGGCGATGGTATTAGACCTACAAATAATGGGGATGGGACTCATAGAATTAGATCTACAAATCATGCGGATGGAACTGGCGATGGAATTAGGTCTAAATATCATGGAGATGGGACTGGCAGTCCCATCTCCATAGACATAGGCATAGACACACACTGCTGCAGCAGTAGCTATAACACATATGTTAACATATTGTAATTAGAATTACCCTGCCAAAAAAAAAAAAAAAATACAACAGGATATAATCAATTTAATTGCAGGCCTATTACTGAAATAAGTGTGTGACCATGAATACATTTCCAATACTTTTACTTCTATTTTACATCTCAGATCCAAATATTGTACTTTTACAGTAAAGGTAGGCCTACATATACATTTCAGCTGTTTTCAAAAGATTATTATACCCTACATTTTGACAATTGACATAGACATTGCACATAATGAGTACTTTTACTTTTGGGACATTTTGATGCCAATACTTTTGTACTTTTACTCAAGTATTTTTAAAATTGTGGACTTTAGCTTGTAACTGAGTATTTCTACATTGCAGTATAGTATTGATACTTTTTTAATTTTCCACCACTATCTATACCCGCGACCCCTCCTTTCTCTCTTGCGCAGCGTGAGAGAGAGACACACAGGGTGGGGGGGTGATCGGGGGGCGGAAGAACGCCGCTGTTTGGTTCCATGATTGGTCATGAATCATGATCAAGGAATCGGTGCTCGACCGCATGAGCTTTTCAAGGGATACGTGAACGAGCTTTTAGCCAGATTTAATGATCCTGGCTCACTAAAGCTGCTGCTTCTCAGCCTGACTTGGCGTTAGTGGAACGGAATAAACCAGGATAAACGGAGGAGGCTTTGGCAAACCTGGATTAGGTTTAGATCCTGGATTAGCTAAACCTCCGTTAGTGGAACAGGCTCTAAAGGTCCTAAATATCACCATATATATATATATATAAATATAAATATAAATATCACCACATATGACACACACACACACACACACACACACACACACACACACACACACACACACACACACACACACACACACACACACATACATTCAAAGAAATGCATTTAAGCCTGGGGGGACATGGGAGAATATGTTTGGGAATACTGGGGGGTCTTGCATGCAGTCATATTGGGGCATCAGGGGCTCCACTGCTGTCCCTCTTGAGCAGCCCATGTAGTGCTTGGCTCAGGTACACTCGGTTCAGGTTCACCATCCAATCCGTTCACCATCCAATCCAACTTCCCGCTCTACATTTTCAGGCCCTTGCTCCTCCTCAGTGTCGCTGCTGACTCCACTCTTTGTCTAATTGCCTCGCCTTATCTTTCAATCCTCTCATCTAAACTTCCTGCTCTTCCTTCTTCCATTCTAGCCAGACCATATCTACAGTAATATCTCCTGATCAGTTGGGTAAATGACATTGTTGGGGCCCTGGAATGGCCATCACACCAATCCTGTTAGGTACCGCTCTACACTTTCAGGCCCTTGCTCACCTTGCACGGCCCGTTTCTCTATAATGTTCTAGCTGTTGGGTAGTTATTTAAACATTTAAGCATAATAACATTGTTGTTCATTCCTCTGTGTTACATGAATTTATCTCTCAGCCCATCATCTCTCTCCTCTGCTCGTGTTGTTGACAGGAAATTACAGTTTCGAGTTGACTCTGCAGCTGCTGCTAGCGTGGAAAGCACAACCACAACCACAAGACTGTCTTCCATTCTGTCTTCATTGGTTTAGCAGACAGGTTACTTCATGTACCATGTGTTTATTGATCTTTCTGTATTGTATTTTGTTCTAATAATATACAATTAGCTCCATATAGAACCTCACCCGTCGCTGCATACTGTTGTGCTCCGAGATGAGGTCCTATAGAGATGCATGGCCCGGAACGCCTCCATGTTGAGTTAGAAAACACTTTTCCCGAAACGGTATCCAAAAAGTAAAGGTAGTTCCACGCTCCCTATGGTTTCCTATCCCAGGGTACATAAAACATGAACCAGGGCATGAAACAACCACTTTAATCGTTCGTTTTTCAATGTTTTCCCATTCAACCGGAACTCCCTGGCAGCAGATGCCAGTACTGTAGTCTTGCGTAGCCAGGGAGCATTTGCAATTCGTGTTAGGCAACATTCTGGCCACGCGAGACTACAGTCCGCCTGGGCTTTTGCGGGGAAACAGCTACTTCTCGACCTGGGGCCCATGACCCATGTTTCTCCCACACATTTTGCTAGCTTAAGTTGGCTCAGCATTGAAGACAGGGTTAAACAACTAAAAATTGGATTGACTTTCAAAATAGTCAATGCAAATCTGCCCTCCATCCCCTCAGTACCTGCCTATCTGACCAAACATCTCCAAAAAGTTAGTGACACCTACAGCCACAACACCAGAGGGAGCGCACACAATGATCTCATAACACAAACCCATAAGACAAATATGGGTAAATCACTGCAACCCAGGCGTGTAATACCTTGACTACCTCCCTTAAAACATGTAGCTCGCATGGCATCTACATGATTTGTAGATCTGGCATCCTTCAAAACTGCCCTGAAAACTCGCCTTTCAGGAGGCCAGAGAAGGAGGTAGTTAACTAGGTATCACTTCTCCCATACAGGCAAGAAGTGAGCACACCCACCCCCTTGTTTCCCCTATCCTGTACATAGTGTTTTTAAGCTGGGCCACCAGCTTCGGTAATCAGCTCACTTTCTTAGACGACCATTGATTACCTCTTCTGGATAGGCTATTCATGTCACATGGTAGAGCTAAGGGCCAATCGCAGGACAGTACCCCTCCTCCAGGCTATGGGGGAAATTAGCAGTGTTGGAAAAAGTACTCAAATGTTTTACTTAAGTAAAAGTATCGTAAGAGTATCAATACTGCACTGTAGATGTACTCAGTTATAAGTAAAAGTCCAGAATTCTAAATGTACTTGAGTAAAAGTATGAAAGTATTGTCATCAAAATGTACTTAAAGTAGCAAAAGTACAGATGAGACACGTTGTGAGCTTGTAGATCGGCTATTTTCAAAAAGCCTAGGTATGAATTAGGACGGCCGAGTGAGACACACGATCTAATTAGCTGCTACAGCTCTCAGCTGCGAGTGCGCACTGCCTGTACAAGTGTGTATGCTTCTACTTGTCAGGTGTCACGCAGCCAATATCAAAGGATGCGCGCTGCCCCGGTGCCTGGCTGTCTGACCTGAGAATGAACTGGGATGATGGGTCAGTCCACTTAATGAGCTTGAGTGTTTGACACGGGGGGAGACTGGTGATACCCCCGCTACCTTGGAACAGAGCCCTATACTGCTCTGCCTTGGAATAGTCCAAAATTTAGCTGAAATCTGATTGGCTCGAGGGGTTCCACCCAATCATATTACAGGTTTTGCAGCTGATCTACAAGCTCATAACGTGTCAAATCAGTGATCCGATATGGGCTTGTAGATCAGCTTTTTCGGCACAGACACTCGTTGAGCAGACAGGGACAGAGAGAAAAACAACAAAACATACACAGCGCTACATTTGAGATAGTAACGTTACCCTCAAGGAAGAAAGTGATGTATGATAACTTGGGGATCAGGTGCACCATGTGGGTGAGCAAGCAACAGAACATCTTCTTCCTGGCTTTCTTCTTTCTTATCCAACATCATTATTAAAGCATAGGTAACTTTTCAAGCACAAACTAGTGACACATGATAGCACTTTATGAATGTCATGTGTGGGCTCCCAAATCAATATGAAGAATGGTTTGGTGTGTTGCAACAATGTGTCTAGTTATCTAAAGTATGGAAATTAGTCATATGATTATGTCATGCAAAAACAAGTCAAAAAGTCTAGATTTACTTCCATTATAGCAATGATGCTCCCCTCAAATCCCCCAAACCAAGACACCAGAGTTAAAGTGGTTAAGTGTTATGCATCTTGCCTGGTGCTCATTGGGGCTTAAAGGACATGTATAACAATATGTAGGCATCACAATATTATTGTTTCAGAAATTCAGTCCTAGTTCTCAAAATGTTCACAGGATCATAGATGTTGTTAAAAACTCTGAATTGCTGTTGAAACAAGAATTTCCTGTAATGCCAATCTCATATAGCCTATAGATCTAGCCTGTTTGTACAGTAGATGTATTATCAGACAGAACGCTTAATTGTTTTCAATACTTTAGCTAACTAGACACAGTTCTGATTGCATGCACTAATTTTTTGTATGTAATCATGTTCATTCTTCACCCATTCATAATAGCCCTACTGCTTCTTTTTTCCTTTCTATTTCCTATTCCATTTCTATGTACACATGCTTGACTCTTATTGCACATTCTTTCAAATCCAAACGATTCAAATTCAGAAACGATTATTTTCCGATTTAAAAACGATTCATCAGGATCTACTCCAGTCTGCTGGCCTAAAAGCAGAGTACATACGTGGCTTTTATTGTAAAGGTTTTATCAACTTATTGCAATAATGTAAACACACAAAGGTAAATCCAAGACAACATGTCTGATTTATTCATGCTTGCACACATTCTTTTAACTTGTACAAACAAAACATAATATCTAATGAAAAATGTAAGAAAAAAAAATCATAAAAAAATATATATAATTTTTTTTTTTTTTTTTAAATCAATTTTTGTTAGAAACCCAATTCGAATTCAAATCGATTTTTTTTCCTGCACCCCTACTTTTTAACCCAGTGACCAGCTTATATATTGACTGTGTCAATTCTTGTTTATAACTGCGATAGTATTGTATGTTTTCTTTGCTTGCTATTTATTATGTCATGAATTATATACCGGGGGCTTCCAACGTAAAAAAGACTGGAAAAGGTCTTATTTGAGATGTTCCTTTTAGGCAGGGTGTTTAACTGTACGTGTACTGTACTACATTTCAATTGTATTGACTATACTTGTACTGTTCTCCATTTTTGTCTAATAAAAATAATCTCTAATCAAAGCAGCAGAAAACAACAGACGCTTCGGCCTGTGGGCCTTCCTCAACGACTGAGTTACATGCTGAGTTACACAAAGTTACACGCTGAGTTACACAAAGTTACACGCTGAGTTACACAAAGCGTGGCACTTTAGAATCCATTTCTAAATCCATTCTAAAGTGCTGGTGTCCTTGTTCTAAATATCACCAGATATAAATATAGCTACATACAATCAATCAATCAAAAAAGATAGTAGCCTACCAGAGTGACCACCAGTGTTGTGGAGCTGCTTAGCTTGGAGTTGCTTCTTCAAATCAAATAGTCACTTGCATTTGATGTACAGTATAGTTGCTACTGCCTCAACCAACACTTTCAGAATACCTTTGAGACGCCCACCTTGAAACTCCTCCTCCCATGTGCCTTGTGAAGATGTCGAAAATAAACAGAGATACTGCGTGTGTGTGTGTGTGTGTGTGTGTGTGTGTGTGTGTGTGTGTGTGTGTGTGTGTGTGTGTGTGTGTGTGTGAGTGCGTGTGTGCGTGCGTGTGTGTTTAGGCTCTTTAACTGGCGATGTCCTTTCATATTGTGTGACTGTCATTGTTTATGACCTTGAGGCATCCTTGTACTTCTGTTCATGCGGTCATAAACATTTCAAATGTCAACATGCAGGAACACATGGGGCCCTATTTTCGTCTGCCTTACCCCTTATCCCTACATTTTTGCCTTATTTTACAATTTTTACAAATTGAAATTGTTCAAATAGCCAATAGCGATTCGATTCCTTGACCCTGAAAATGTAGGTTTAGCAATGTTCCATCTTATTTAGAAGCCAAGATATTACAAAACATCATGGGGCCCGGCCATCAGATCTCATGGACCTTTATTTATTAGGATTTAGAAGCACTTCGTGTGCTCCGCCTCTAGGTGGGTCAGGCAGGCCCATTTAAAACTTTTTCATCATCAACAGCTACAATGTCACTTGTCAACACAAAACAGGTAGCAATTCAGCAATGTGTTGTTTACACATGTTACCGGTATATCATGAGCAGACATACATTTAAACCGCCGTGCCGAATCTGAAGCCGGTGGGTCGAACGGTTCTCGGCGACCTGGCCAACTCGGGAACAATGTAAATAGGGAATGAATGCCCTGCCCTTTAATGCAAACCCCATTATACCCGTTGTCATAGGATCCGTTTTGACCATCTGTTTGCGTGTGTCCATTTATGCCCATATATGGAGATGCCCATATATGGAGATATCTGTATCTGTTTGCCTGTGGCGTACGTGATGTCAGAGCCTTTTATGAAGTGATGTCACAATGAGTCAGCGCTTGTGCCGCGTCCGGCCTCCAAAGCGCTACTGCAAACGCCGCGGACGTGCATCGCGATCACCGTGCGTCGCGATCACCGTGCGTCGCGATCACTCGCGCGCGATCACGCTTGCAAAAAGTCTCTCCCCCGTAAATAGTTTAGAATAGGGCACAGTTTCAGACTAAAGCGTGAGCTGATTCTGAAATCAGGCTACCTATATTCGGCTATGCATTCCCAATTTCCCAAAGTTTTTTTTTTTTGCTAAAATTGTTTTGTTTGCTGTTTTGGCTTCTATGGGGACCAAACTATCAGAAAATGAGGGGTTCACATTTTCATGCCCCTCTCCCATTTCCTGAGGCGGGGGGGGGGGGGGGGGGGGGGTTGTTTTGTTCTGTTTTGGCTTTTTTAGGGACCAAACTTTCAGAAAATCAGGGGGTTCAGATTTTGCATGCAATTGAAGATGCCAGGGCAGAGCCCCTGTAGGAAGATCTTCCAGGTGTCCCATTGCAAACAATCACCTGCCTTGCACTCCTCTCTGCAAGTGCTATGGCACTGGACTGTAGACTTTGCCAACAGTATAAGGGTAATAGATAACAGTGATGATGAATAGATCCTGTATTTGACAAGAATAAAACAGGCCAGAAGTAAATGCTACCCCATCCTCCTCACTTGAACTGTTCCTACCTAAACTAATTGAATACTGTAGCCTCAGAATATACTATGAAGTTGTTTATAAAGTACTGTAAAGTACTCCCCCAGGATATGAGGGAGGGTCTGAAAATTGGATTCCCCTGTCATTTTCTGATAGTTTGGTCCCTATAGAAGCCAAACGGCAAAGAATTTTAGCAAAATAATCCTATGGGAATAGGGCCAAAACTGAAGTGACCCCCGAGGAGGGGTCTGAAAATTTGAACCCCATCATTTTCTGATAGTTCGGTCCCTATAGAAGCCAAAACAGAAACCAAATAAAATCCTATGGTCTGAAAATTTGAACCCTGTCATTTTCTGATAGTTTGGTCCCCATCTACATTCTTTCAAACTCACTCTGACTGGGGAGGGAGTCTGGGAGAAGGTGGGATTATTGATAATCTAATGATAATTCTAACGTGTAATGTGTTTTTATTTTCTAGATATTTAGTGTGCCATGTCAACATTCATTTGAATGACACCCTATTTTGATTGTCAGGACATTCTTATAACAATCATTAGACTCAGAGTAATAATCCACATATCTCCTCGACTCCCTCCCCAGTCAGAGTTCAGAGTTTTAATGAATGTAGAATTAAAACAATAATAGATTTTAAAATAAAAATCCTCTCTCTCACACTTCTGCCAGTGTGCCAGTGATCACCCTCCCCTGTGCCATCTAAGGCAGTGATACTCAAACTCAGGCCTGCGGGCCAGTTCCGGCCCGTGGCACAATTTTGTCTGGCCCATTTTATCAATCAATAAAAACAAAAATCTTAAAACATATTTATTATCAGACAGAATGAAGTAATTGTCTTATCTTTAGCCTAATTACATTACTATCACATGAATCCAGGAAGGGGAAACTGTGGGCACTCATTCAGAGCAGCAGCAAAGATGAGCCTCGGCATGCAAGCGCTGAAGGGAGGAAGCTGCGGGCCGGGTCGTAGATACCAGACACACATTTCCTACCAAATGTCTCTCTGACAACGACAACCACAACGCTGTCATGCATGTGCACTGAGACACAAATATAATACTCTGCAGACTGAAACAGATCTACTATTTTTTTTTAATCAGGTCTTAATGGGTTGAATCTAATCTGCTTGTATTATCGAATATGTTATTAACAGTTTGCAAAAAGAAAAGGCACGGTGGCACATATTTATAAAAAGGAATGCTAAAAGGATAACCCAATAAGCCCAGGGCTTGTTTTGTGTATTCAGTTCATCAAGACATTTAAAGACAAACGATATACAGTAATATGCAGAAAACATCATATACAGTATACGAATAAAGGTACAGAAACATTTGAGGGACGTCTATGCATTCTGACAATGCAACGTTTATATTTACATGCATTGGACACTTTTTTCTGTGTTTCATTTTACCATCTCATGCGAATTCAACTATGTTTAATTTGCCAGAAAACAGTGTCAGTTGTTAACTCTCCCACCGCTTTGAACGTTCACGTTCGCCCGATTGCGCAAGACCTCTCCGCCAATACGGCGCTCGTTCGGTTCGTTCGTCTGATGACTGTAAGCTGATGAGGGGTCGCGCGGCCGTCTACTGTAAACACATTTTCCGCGGTGATGGTGTAAAAAATCCATTATGCGTTAGATCAACGGAGAACAATTCACTTCCTTGTTGATTTCCTCCGGCTGTAAGGCTCTATGGCCAGTGACTGGTCTTCTTCTTCTTCAACACATAACAGGCAAATTCACATTCATTCTCGCATGACGCCGCCCTCTGCTGCCTGGCAGACCAAAGTGCACTATTGCACAACCCAAAAAAATAAAAATAAATAAATAAATGTCTGTCTGTCTATCTACTATAACGTCGCAAAGGTAAGCCGCTTTTTGATGGCACCAGACCCAATAAATAAATAAATAATCTGGCAGTGGGAAAGTTAAGATCGACAATATAAGGCACCAATGAAAGACAGAAGTTATCAACTATCATTAATGTTATCATTTTATCCACTGGCCCCTTGCCATTTTTGTAATGTGGTCCCCAGGTTCAGCTGTTTGAGTATCCCTGATCTACAGCAAGCTAACTCTAGTCCTGGTCTATGGACTATTGTCTATGTTGATGTGGTGTCATAATTAAACCTATTGTCAATTATGTCAGTACTTTGAAGAAGGCATTGTGTCGCAACGCGTAGGTGCTTTTTTTTTACATTTCTTGCCATGCATTAGCCCCAAAATAAAGGCTCTTTAACTGTCCCTCAAGAGTGCCTTGGTCTAACTTTTTTTGCATCAATTTTGTCACCTGGCTACCAAAGAGCACCTTGTGTGGGAGGTTTTACTCTACAGCCAAACAGATGCACTCCTTACCCTCTGTTTTCTATGTCAGTACTTTCTTTGTATATTTAGGTTATGTGTCATATCTACCATTTGCAACTTCAAAGACTAAAAGCAAAACAGAAATGTAATTGTCAACGTAAAAAAAACGTGCGTGCGTACGTGCGTGCGTGCGTGCATAACTCAGTGTTTTTTCTAAGTTTGTTAGAGTAAACATGTTGATAACTGGCACTGTAGCCCAGGACATATCCCCCCCCCCCACCCCCATAAGTGCAACATGCAGAGTCTATTTCTCTATGTATTGAAACTAAACGTTGACCACAGACATTCATCCGTTTCGTGACAACCAGCTCTTACTGCCAGTCAGCATCCTGTTCTACGAAGTGGTGCATTGTGGGTACATAGGAGCTGCTCTGTGCAAAGATGATGTGGTTTTAATGGGTGAAAAAAAAGGGGGGGGGAAAGCTATACAGGATGTCCTGACTCCTCTGCTGCAGAACTCACATGTTAACCGTTTCATGTCTGGAAGTTCATATGGGACGTACAGTATGCGAGTTTAGAAACTCTACGCTTGCTAAGGGAAAACCACGCCCCGCACTCATTTTTGAAGCTTGTGATTGGCTGAACCGGAGGTAGGGAGCGCTCGCTGCGCTCCATTGTAGTCACTTGGACCGCGGAGGAGGTGAATAGAATGCGTTTATCGTGGGCTTGCCCAGGCCTTACGGCCTGGGCATAAATATAACGATTGCATTCACCACGGCTTCGTAACTGCCCTTGCCCGCTCTTCGCGGGCACTAGCGCCTTCGGCACTCGGGCGCGAAGAGCAGGACCAAGGACCGCTGGCCTTCGCGCCGCTTGCAATGTCGTGGACAATAACTGCCGACGCTGTAGAAAACGAGCGCTCCTTCCCTTAGCAAGCGTAGAGTTTCTAAACTCGCGTACAGTATATAGGCCTACTCTTACAGTATATTATATGAACATATCAAGGTATTAGTGGAATCTGACTCATTGTGAGGATACCTCACATCTCACCCACATTTACCCAGAGAACCTGGTTGGAGTGGACAGCACACACGTGTGTGTGTGTGTGTGTGTGTGTGTGTGTGTGTGTGTGTGTGTGTGTGTGTGTGTGTGTGTGTGTGTGTGTGTCATGGGCGGACTTTATGGGGGTGCAGGGGGCGCACCCCCCAGGCATTTCTGAGCATTTAGAAGAAAAAAAAGTAAGTCTCTAGCCCATTCCTGTCAAGAGTTATGATTTTTTAAAGAATTAACCAACTAATAGTCACTGGTTTCTCCCCATCACACAGAGACAAGCTGGTGACAATAAGTTGATTGATTGGAATCTTAAGTGATCAGAGCCTCTCTCTCTGAAGATAGCATTGCTAAGAATGGGGGTTGTCAGACTATGAATATACCTGAACATACCTGCAATATCCGAACTGTACACAAAGATTACACATATTAGGCTTGAAAAATAATTAAAAAGGGGTTTAAAATGTAAAAATATCTATTTTTTAAGTTATTATTCACTGATATTCCCTTATTGTTCATTACTTAAAATAAATTAAATTACAATAATTATTGTCCTGCATCAAACACAATGTTTTGTAGCCATTTAGAAATTATAGCTGAGATTATCAAATGGTTTATTCTTATTGGCATTTCTTGTAAGCTGCCACTGTGTTTCCAATAATGAAAGTAGCTATTTGACTTAATAATGAACACAATTTGTAAAATGACACTCTAACCACACATAATTTTACTTGTGTTTTATTTGGTACACTAGTGGTCTGGTGGACACAATGAATAACAGTAGTTGGACAGTGTGATAAGTTAGTGTTGAGGGGTTGGTTGACAATTGGCATGTTGCTGCTCAAGCCTGCCCCCCCTAGGGCAAATGGCCTCCTATGGTGTGTGTGTGTGTGTGTGTGTGTGTGTGTGTGTGTGTGTGTGTGTGTGTGTGTGTGTGTGTGTGTGTGTGTGTGTGTGTGTGTGTGTGTGTGTGAGAGACACATGCACATACTTTGCGGATGAGATTATTTTATGGAACATTTCTTTCTTTTTCGATATGTTTTTGAGCTTTTATGCCTTTTTATTGACAGGACAGTAGACTGACAGGACATGGTGGAGAGAGATGGGGGGTGACCCACAGGTAGTCGGGATCGAGACTCGAACCAGCGACACGCTGTCAGGCTACACTGCAGCCTAAGTGGTATGCGCCTGGAACAGTACACCAGCGGGCGCCCCATTTTATGGAACATTTCTGAGGTCCTTTCATTAGTAATGGTGGATATATTGTATCTCTGTAGCTGTGTGGAGTGACTACAGGGCTTTGCACCTACCTGGCAGTGGACCTATAGTCTTGACAAATTCTGTCACTTTTTCGGCAATCTAGCCTCTCGTGAGGACTTAAGGCCCATTCCCACTGGGCCAGATAACAGATAAAAAATCTCTTTCTCCAGATATTTTTCCATTCAAAGTGGATGGTAGATAGTAGATAGTGATACAGATTAAAAAAAATAGCTGCCACAGATAAAAGTATCTGTGGCAAATATCTGTGGTAGATATTTTTTTGAAGCGGTGAAAACCGCTTCCAATGAGTGGCTTTGTGTGTATCACGCCCATATATGGTCATTTTAGTCCAGAATGAACAGGCTTTTTCAAAAACAGAATGTCCATTTAATTACCATATATGGTGATCTCAGTCCAGAATGAACAGGGTTTTTCAAAAACACAATGTATGTCACCTCATGTCCATATATGGTCATTTCAGTTCAGAATGAATAGGCTTTATCTGTCCTGTACGTCCAGAATATGTGTGCGGTGTCCCTCCCGGTCAGATGATGGATACTTTGAGGATTGGTCAAGCTTCACATGATAATTTGGCCTTCAGGTTTTATCTGTCTTGTACATGCAATAGGTCTCACCTATTGCAGCAATGACAAATAGCCGCATAAGAGCAAAAGCAAAGGCACAATAAGAATATACAGATGCTAACAGAATGGTAAAAAGGAGCATTAAGGCAGACAAGAGTAAATACATTGAAAATCTAGCAGGAGTTGAAAAATTTAGTAGGCCACAAAGATAACAGAAACTGAAATAATTATAGAGGGATGCAGTTGACAAACAACTAAGAGACCAGCAAGCAGGACTTTTTATTGCGACCGTAGGTCGCATTTACTACCAAAACCTCCACGGGCTGTCTGTGAGTGAGTCAGTCAGTCAGTCAGTGAGTCCGTCACACTTTTGCCCTGCTCATATCTCCACAACCGTTGCCCCCATCCATGCCAAATTTTGCACACACACTCCTTGACTGCCAAACTACAACCTCCAAGGACCCCCGGAGCCCCAGGGACCCCCAGGTCCCTGGGGGACCCCCAGATGTAAAAAATGACCAAATGTGCTCACATGTCACACGTCACACTTTTTCCCTGCTTATATCTCCGCACCCGTTGACCCGATCCATGCCAGATTTTACACACACACTCCTTGCCTGCCAAACTACAACCTCCAAGGACCCCCGGAGCCCCAGGGACCCCCAGGTCCCTGGGGGACCCCCAGATGTAAAAAATGACCAAATGTGCAAAAATGACCAAATGACCACCCCAACGGGGCTGCTCACGGGGAATTCCCGGGGACCACCGACTCCTGGTGCTCCGGAACGGATGCAAAAGTGGTGGCGCCCCCAGTGGAGGACCCCCTGCCACTGCAGCGCACATAAAATGCCGTAACTCGGGCTAGGAGCGTTCGGGAGAGCCGGGGCCGGTACCTATTCGTCCGCCAAGGCAACGCGGAGACCCCACCCCTCATTTCTCACATGGCCCTATTCTAGCGCCACCTTCAGGCCGATTTTTAAAACACATTTTTGGACACTGCTCCTACAGTTTTTGCCCTAAAATCACGAATATCACTACACAGCATGTCTACACTCATGTCATCAACATGGATCAGGAAGATTTGGGGAAAAAAAATGTTTGCCCTATTTGTGGAGATAAGCCACCTACGGTCGCTTATCTCCCGATTAGGGAGTCTTACTGGTATATTTTTTTAAAACCTATTATACCGGCTGTCATACCGGCTCTCCAGACAATTCTATACTAAGATTCACCGCTTCACTTCGAACCAAGGTTTGCTTTTTTATCTGTATCTACCATCCACTTTGAATGGAAATATATCTGGAGAAAGAGATTTTTGTATCTGTTATCTGGCCCAGTGGGAATGGGCCTTTATAGTTATACAGCTGTACGTGTCCTCTGGTAAGCCCTCAGCTCTGTGCCCCTCTCTGACCACACACGCAGCAGCAGGACGTGTCTACAGTCTATGAACAGAACAGGAAAGAGAGAGAGAGGAGGAAACACTGAGAAACGCCGCACAAGGGCAGGGTGGGAGGGGCATAAAGGCCACCAGGCATGTGCACACATAGACATCAAAGGGGGCTTGAGCCCCTGTCCTTTTGCCCGTCTGTAAAAAGTGCCCTCTCCAGACCATGAATGCAGTTTGTATTATGGTGAAAGAAATGCAAATGCCCCCCTTTCCATGTCATACCTGAAGGTGGCTGTAAGAGCCATTCTGACTTAATAATGACATCACTGCAGGGAGTGGTCAAGGCCAAGGTTGCCCTGGTTACAGCCAGGGTATTTAAACCACTCCCTAATCAAGCAAAGGTGTTGCTGATGGCAGGCACACAGTTTTTGAGCGGTGGTTACACCGTCTCCTATACGTGGCCGTGTGTGTATGCGTCCGTGTCTGTATGTAGCCTACAGTACCTTTTGTGACCACACATGTTAAGGGAGGGGCGCTGTTGTTCAGGCCAGGCCAGACACACACACACACATATACTGTATACTGTATATATAATATATATATGTTTTGCTGTTGCGCAGCCTCCGCGACCACCGCTCAGTTCACACGGGTGTGATTTTCAATTGTGTTTGTAGGCTGGTGGTCTGTATCGTTTGGCCCGATGTGCTTATTTATTGTATCTGTTTGAAGTATAAAGTATAGGGCTTTGGACTGCGAATAAATATAATTTATATGCTATATGGAAACGTTTGGACATCAGTTCTTGAGCACACGTCTGAACCTGAATCCCTAGCCATCGGCATCCGTGCTCCAGGAATTGGACCTGGGCACTACAGTGGCATTCAAGAGAATTGCCTTATCCAAACTCTCCTGAACTCGAATGCAGCATCTTATGTTGAAAGAATTGCCCTCTCAGTGTAGAAATCCATGCCGTTACGCCACATCTAGCCTAGTAAACTTGACTCCTGAGGAGGAGTCTGGTTTACGAGGCTACGCCACATCTACATGATTGCCTTTTTTATGCTTAGTTTAGTGTGATATCAAGTACCGAAGATTGTCGACCTCCAAGCTCACAACACTTCGCAGGGTGCGACACGTTGTGAGCTTGGAGGTCTGCTATTTCCAATATTTTCACCAAAAGGCCCTTTTAGAAATGTCAGCCCCTGCTTCTCTAACATTCTCTGCACATCCCTGATACAAGTTGATTAATAAGAAATTCAGACTAAATATAAAAAAAGAAATATAGAACCTTTACTAAAATATAAAAGAATATAAGATACAGAGGTGATGAGGTAGAAATCCTTGCAGCTTTATTCAGGCAGGCATTCACAAAACAAAGTCCAGGAATTGCAAAATCAAGTATAAAGTCAGGATACAAGAGAGAGTCCTCCGGCACTGAACCACCTCACGGCAGTGTCAGGCCAATACTGAGTACCAACATCAAGAATAAAGTCAGTGTAAATACAATCTCCAATACACATTTCAGGGGCTGCAGACAGACAGCTGGTTCAAACAGGAAGACAAAGTGAAATAAATGACACCCTGTGATCAAGGAACATAGGTGATTGTTCATCATTCATCTGACAGTCTACAATCCACATAGGATTTGACACCTATAGACACAGCTGGTCTGGGACCCCTATAGTGTATTAGCAGCAGCCAACTTATACACAGATTGTAGAAGAGTGTATTAATATTAAAAATACAATCATGCTTAAATCATATCTATAAGTACAGCCCTGAAGGCCACCGTGGCATCAGGGGGATCATCTTTTGAAACTGAGGCTGGCGGCAGCCATGGCCTCCATGAAAGTCCTGCCCTGCATGGGATGGGCCCAGCTCTAGCAGGAATCAGGGAACGTCCTCTTTATTACAGATGTACTGTTGTTAAAGGACAACTTGTTTTTTTACAACAAGGGTTCACATTTTACATTGTAAATAGATGAAAGAAAAGATGAGTTATAAAATGTTTTCATTTACTGCTTTCTATCATTTAGCGATAGAAAGCATAAGTGCAACATGCAGAGTCTAAGTCTATTTACGGTATCTATGTATTGAAACTAAACATTGACCACAGACATTCATCCGTTTCGTGACAACCAGCTCTTACTGCCAGTCAGCATCCTGTTCTACGAAGTGGTGCATTGTGGGTACATAGGAGCTGCTTTGTGCAAAGATGATGTGGTTTAATGGGTGAAAAAAGGGGGAAAAAGATATATGTCCTGACTCCTCTGCTGCAGAACTCACATGTTAACCGTTTCATGTCTGGAAGTTCATATGGGACATATATACTCTTATATTATATGAACATATCGAGGTATTAGTGGAATCTGATCTCCATATAGCCTATTCAACATTGAATGTGTAATGACTCATTGTGAGGACACCTCACATCTCACCCACATGGGGGGGGGGGGGGCATCAGGGTTGATCATCTTTTGAAACTGAGGCTGGCGGCAGCCATGGCCTCCATGAAAGTCCTGCCAGCTCTAGCAGGAATCAGGGAACGTCCTCTTTATTACAGATGTACTGTTGTACATGTTGTACACTGTTGTACAAGGACAACTTGTTTTTTTACAAGAATGGTTCACATTTTACATTGTAAATAGATGAAAGAAAAGATGAGTTTTAAAAGGTTTTCATTTACTGCTTTCTATAATTTTAGCGATTTTACCGATATTGATTTAAGTGGGTAGGGCGTAGGGGCATGCGTACACGTGGCTAATGTCTTTTTAGACATAATAAGCCTATTCCCAAAATGCACCGCAATCTTTCATGGGCAGATGTGACTAATGGGGGCTGGTAGTTACTGTAAATGGTAATAAAGAAATTCCTGGCTTATTGTGTCTATAATGTACTCACGCACGTGCGCGCGCAAACACAATTTCAATGTCTTTAGTTGTGTTCACAATACATTACAAGGGCACAAATGATCTTCAAGATGTCAACAGCTGACTATAGGCAAGCAAGCTTTCCCTTGCAGCCACAGTCCTGTCCAGAGCTAGTTTGCAATTGGGGCATTAGGCTCTAATATTTGCTATATTTCTAGATTTCTATCTATCTTTGAAAAAATAGAGATAGATATTGTTGCAATTTTAATGCATGTAGTCAGTCCGGGGGTTATAGGTTAATATCCGCTACACAGTAAAATTTCTATCTCTCTTTGGTTCTCAAGCGTTTCATTTGCAAAGACCACCTTACGGGTCCATTTCATTCTTATTCATAATGTTCCAATGTTCAATGGAAAAAACTAATTTAATTTGTTAATCACAATGATTTAGGTTACATTTACATCTTGCATTGTGACGGTGTCATGTTATTGTATGGTGACAGATGGGGAAGGCAAGGGAAGGGGAGCTATGTGAACTGGTGTAGGGAAGAGTAGCAAGCATGCAGCGCTGCTTCCTTTGCTGCTACTGAGCACTATAGAATGCACGCACTCACCACTGGTGGTGGGGAGCACGCTTGATCTACCGCCACAGCACTCTGTTGTGCACACGTTGAGACGAAGAAGTGATGCAGGCAGGCAGGCAGGCAGGCAGGCAGGCACACGCACGCGCGCACACACACACACACACACACACACACACACACACACACACACACACACACACACACACACACACACACACACACACACAAAGTTATGGTACTTATACTCTGAGACCCTCTCATTGTAAAGCTACTAGATGAAGTTAAGGTACTTATATACTAACTACTCTGAGACACTCTCTTTGTAAAGCTACTAGATGAAGTTATGGTACTTATACTAACTACGCTGAGACACTCTCTTTGTAAAGCTACTAGATGAAGTTATGGTACTTATACTAACTACGCTGAGACACTCTCTTTGTAAAGCTACTAGAGGAAGTTATGGTACTTATACTCTGAGGCCCTCTCATTGTAAAGCTACTAAAGCAAGTTACTGTATGGCGATTGTCATTGTGGGCCCCCTTCTGGAAGCTGTGCAGAAGTGCAGCCCTGTGTCAAACACTGATGTCATTACTCACACACACACACACACACACACACACACACACACACACACACACACACACACACACACACACACACACACACACACACACACACACACACACACCTTGTGTAGGACAGTGTTTCTTAAAATGGGGCCAGGGACCCCCAGGGGTCCTTGAGGGAGTTCCAGGGGGTCACCATCTAAATGATAGCAAGTTAGGAAACACACACTCACAGTACAATGAACACAAATCAGAGATAAGTCAATTGTACTGATATTTAAAGGCCTGACCTAAAGAGAAACATACGGGATAATAAAGGTATCATAATGTTTATTTTAAAAGGGTGATATTTGTTTTATATTACAAGAGAAAATATTAGAAACAATCTAATATACACTAAACAACACACTCACAGCTTTTGATAATATATATATATATATATTCTATCCTCTCATCTAAACTTCCTGCTCATCCTTCTTCAATTCTAGCCAGTACCATATCTAATATCTCCTGATCAGTTGTGTACATGACATTATTGGGGCCCTGGAATGGCCATCGCACCAATCCTAACTACACTTTCAGGCCCTTGCTCACCTTGCACGGCCCGTTGCTCTATAATGTCCCAGCTGTTGGATAGTTATTTAAACATTTAAGCATAATAACATTGGTTGTTCATTCTTTCTTGTTACATGAATGCATCTCTCAGCCCATCATCTATCTCCTCTGCTCGTTTTGTTGACAGGAAATGACAGTTTCAATTTGACTCTGCAGCTGCTAGCGTGGAAAGCACAACCACAACCACAAGACTGTCTTCCATTCTGTCTTCATTGGTTTAGCAGACATAATAGTTACTTCATGTACAATTGTGTTTATTGATCTTTCTTCTTTTAATAATCCTAATAATTGCCAGCCAATGTACGGTATGAATCCCACAAGTTCTCAGAGCTTATTTGTTTTGATGAAAAATTAATGGCTGATTTTTTTTTGTGGCACCAGAAAACCATGCCCAGGGCCGGATCTACAATATGGGCACTTTGGGCATGTGCCCAGGGGCCCTTGGCATCAGGGCAGGGGCGGGCTGGCCTTCTGGCATACAGGGCATTTGCCCGGTGGGCTGGTATGCTAGGGGGCTGGAGGGCTGGTGGCCAAAAAAAAAGAAAAAAAAAAGAAAAGAAAAAAAAGACAGTAACATACAGTAGCCTATAGTCTACCGCATATTGAGCAATCAAATACAACTTGTTTGTCCAATTCTCAGATCAATATGCTTCTTTTCCATTCATTAGCTAACTAGCCAAAGTTCTGACACATTTTGGCACTAATCATGTTCATACTCTACTTGTTGGTGGTGAGAACTCTACGCCAACTCATACAATTTATGGATTGTGTAGTTGTATAGTTATCATTTATGTTGTCGGTAAAAGTTGTGGTATTAAAAGCTTGTGTATTTATATGTGCCACGCTTTTGACCCGATGAGTCGGTAGAGTATCTGCGCACGCGCTGGTTGTGGGGGCTGGTCTGGCCAAGATGCCAGGGCTGAATTTTAGTCCCAGTCCATCCCTGCATCAGGGGGCCCTCCAGGGTGGCAAAAAAAATGGGAAAAAAAGAAAAAAGAAAGAAAACCCCCAGCCATTTAGTTGTTTAGTTGATTAGTTGCTAATCCGAATTAAATACATTAAATGATGCCCCCAACCCCCCGATTTTTTGTGTTTTATTGTTGAGAATGCTGCTGCTAGTGCGATTGTGTATAGGTATAGTACAATGTGCCACCAGCGCTCGGCTGCATTTTTGGGGGAAGGATATGATGGATAATGGTACTATAATAGTACATTGTTATTTGTTTTTGATTGTCAGAGGCTACACTGCCTCTATTTCTTAACTCAGACTGTTATTGTCTTAAGTGTGTTCACTGGCTGCTGATATCGTTAAGCTACTTTTTAAAATGCTGAAAACAGTTAGTCTGGAGCCCTGTAGCGCGTACATAGAGGGGGCCCTTGGAGCTTCAGTGCCCAGGGGCCCTCAGAGGTGTTAATCCTGGCCTGACCATGCCCACTGCTATACCCTATCATTGTGATCTGATCTACCAGTAGATCACAAAGGCTGTGCAGGTAGACCAGGGGCGCGTTCCTCATCCAGGCATTTTTGCTAAATGGAAAGCTGAGTAGCAGTTGAGTTGAGTTGAGTTCACCAGATCTGTCCTTTAAGGCCTGTTTCCTACTTAAACCTAAGGTGTTGTTTCAATTAATTGGTTAGAAGTAACCTTTCAAATCCTTGATGGACAAACCTTTGTTTTACTAAATGACAAGAAGTGAACGCAAATAAGGGAAAATATTCCCATAGATGATAATAATAATAACTAGAAAAATATTGTTCCTTCGAAACAATTGTGGGCTCGCTTCAAGCCAGAAAACAATGGCTATAAAAGTACAAAATGTCAAGATCGCAGGCAGTGCTCTCTTTGACATTACTGATGTCAAAGATTGGTCCATTTTGTTCCAAAAATGTGTTGTGCAAAAGTTGACCCGCTGGTGGCGCTATAACAGGCCAATGTAAGAAGGGTGGTATCTGTTCCTTGACCTATTGGGAATGTGCTTGCAAGATTTCACGCACATTGCAGGCTGTGTTCATGATTTGAGGTGTTTTTGGCTTTGGCCACTTTATCGCTGCTTGCAGCTATATTCATTTTTTTTGTGTGTGTGCACTTCATAGGCATATTAGATAAAGGTCCTTAGATTGTGTGTAGAACGTTTCATACAAATTGCAAAAAAAAATCCTAACGGGTTTAAGCGTTTCACAAACTGCTCAAAATGATATAGCGCCCCCCTTTGGCCAATTGGGGTAAGATTGGTTTTAGTGATATTTGGACTAACACTCTACATCTTTGCCAAATGCCATGAACATGTTACTTTGCATGTATGATTTAGAGGCAGAAGAATAATTTGCATAAAACTGCAATATTCATTGAATTATTTAAAAAAGCATGTTTAAATTTTAAAGAAATCCGATCTGACAGATTTTTAGATATTGGTCCAAAGTTCACGTAAAAAAAGTTTTGTGCATGTGACGCGAAAATTCCAGAATAAAAGCGGGTTTACGCGTTTTACAAACTGCTCAAAATGGTGGAAAATCGAAGGGCGGAGCTTACTTAACAACGACACAGATGTCTTCCGCTTGATTCAAAGCATGCGTGTAACAAGTTGCATGTCTTCAAACGAAACGAGTCATGACTTATGCCCGTTTGAAGTTTGAATTTTCAAACGCTTCGTATAGCGCCCCCCTTTGGCCGATTGGAATAAAATTGGTTTCAGTGATACTTTGACTAACCCTCCACATCTTTGCCAAATGCCATGAACGTGTAACTTTGCATGTATGATTTAGAGGGCGAAGAATAATTTACATAAAACCGCAATATTGATTGAATTATTAAAAAATTATATTTCACTTTAAAAGAAATCCGCGAAGACAGTTTGACCGTATTGGTCCAAAGTTCATGTGAAAAAAGTTTTGTGCGCGTAACGAAAGAAACCCAGGAGGAGATAGATTTTTACTGTTTTTCATATTATTCCGAATTGTGGGAGACCTAAAGGTCAGAGGTCAAAAGTTAGAGGGTAAAAGTTGTTCGGCATGAGGAGACACATAAGTGTATACAGGTTTCATGGCTGTATGTATAACACAGCATGAGCTATACCTGTTCAAAGATCGCACTTTCGAAGGCTTCCTACAGCGCCACCATTTGGCCGATTGCTATAAAAAGATAATAGCACACTTCGCCACTGTAAACTGAACACATTGATGTTTTTATTTTCATTTTCTCACTAAGTATGTAGGAGTAGAAAGGAACCGAAGTTTTTTGATACTTGCACTGCTTAGTATAGAAATAAATAACTAGAAAATATTGTTCCTTCGAAACAATTGTGGGCTCGCTTCTAGCCAGAAAACAATGGCTATAAAAGTACAAAATGTCAAGATCGCAGGCAGTGCTCTCTTTGACGTTACTGACGTCAAAGATTGGTCAATTTTTTCCAAAAATGTTATGCAAAAGTTGACCCGCTGGTGGCGCTATAACAGGCCAATGATAGAAGGGTGGTATCTGTTTCTTGACCTATTGGGAATGTGCTTGCAAGATTTCACGAACATCCCAGGCTGTGTTCATGATTTGAGGTGTTTTTGGCTTTGGCCACTTTATCGCTGCTTGCAGCTATATTTATTATTATTATTTTATTATTTTATTGTATGCACTTCATATGCATGTTAGATAAAGGTCCTTAGATTGCGTGTAGAATGTTTCATGCAAATTGCTAAAAAGAAATCCTAGAATAAAAACGGTTTTAAGCGTTTCACAAACTGCTCAAAATGATATAGCGCCCCCCTTTGGCCAATTGGGGTATGATTGGTTTTAGTGATATTTGGAATAACACTCTACATCTTTGCCAAATGCCATGAACATGCTACTTTGTATCTATGATTTAGAGGCAGAAGAATAATTTGCATAAAAATGCAATATTCATTGAATTATTTAAAAAAGCATGTTTCAATTTTAAAGAAATCCGATCTGACAGATCTTTAGATATCGGTCCAAAGTTCACGTAAAAAAAGTTTTGTGCACGTGACGCGAAAATTTCAGAATAAAAGCGGGTTTACGCGTTTTACAAACTGCTCAAATTGGCGGAAAATCTAAGGGCGGAGCTTACTTAACAACGACACAGATGTCTTCCGCTTGAGTCAAAGCACGCGTGTAACAAGTTGCATGTCTTCAAACGAAACGAGTCATGACTTATGCCCGTTTGAAGTTTGAATTTTCAAACGCTTCGTATAGCGCCCCCCTTTGGCCGATTGGAATAAAATTGGTTTCAGTGATACTTTGACTAACCCTCCACATCTTTGCCAAATGCCATGAACGTGTAACTTTGCATGTATGATTTAGAGGCCGAAGAATAATTTGCATAAAACCGCAATATTGATAGAATTATTAAAAAATTATATTTCACTTTAAAAGAAATCCGCCGAGATTAGTTTGACCGTATTGGTCCAAAGTTCATGTGAAAAAAGTTTTGTGCGCGTATCGAAAAAAACCCAGGAGGAGATAGATTTTTACTGTTTTTCATATTATTCCGAATTGTGGGAGACCTAAAGGTCAGAGGTCAAAAGTTAGAGGGTAAAAGTTGTTCGGCATGAGGAGACGCATACGTGTATACAGGTTTCATGGCTGTACCTAAAACACAGCATGAGCTATACCTGTTCAAAGTTCGCACTTTCGAAGGCTTCCTACAGCGCCACCATTTGGCCGATTGCTATAAAAAATAATAGCACACTTCGCCACTATAAACTGAACACATTGATGTTTTTATTTTCATTTTCTCACTAAGTATGTAGGAGTAGAAAGGAACCGAAGTTTTGAGGAGAACTTGATATAGTATAGGAATAAATAACTAGAAAAATATTGTTCCTTCGAAACAATTGTGGGCTCGCTTCAAGCCAGAAAACAATGGCTATAAAAGTACAAAATGTCAAGATCGCAGGCAGTGCTCACTTTGACGTTACTGACGTCAAAGATTGGTCCATTTTGTTCCAAAAATGTGTTATGCAAAAGTTGACCCGCTGGTGGCGCTATAACAGGCCAATGTGAGAAGGGTGGTATCTGTTCCTTGACCTATTGGGAATGTGCTTGCAAGATTTCACGCACATTGCAGGCTGTGTTCATGATTTGAGGTGTTTTTGGCTTTGGCCACTTTATCGCTGCTTGCAGCTAGATTTATTATTATTATTTTATATTTTTTTTGTGTGCACTTCATAGGCATGTTAGATAAAGGTCCTTAGATTGCGTGTAGAATGTTTCATGCAAATTGCAAAAAAAATCCTAGAATAAAAACGGGTTTAAGCGTTTTACAAACTGCTCAAAATTATATAGCGCCCCCCTTTGGCCATTTGGGGTATGATTGGTTTCAGTGATATTTGAACTAACCCTCTACACTATTTTGTCATGAAAATGTGACTTTGTATGTATGTTTTAGAGGCAGAAGAATAATTTGCATAAAACTGCAATATTGTTTGAATTATTTAAAAAAGCATGTTTCAATGTTAAAGAAATCCGATCTGACAGATCTTTAGATATCGGTCCAAAGTTCACGTAAAAAAAGTTTTGTGCACGTGACGCGAAAATTCCAGAATAAAAGCGGGTTTACGCGTTTTACAAACTGCTCAAAATGGCGGAAAATCGAAGGGCGGAGCTTACTTAACAACAACACAGATGTCTTCCGCTTGAGTCAAAGCACGCGTGTAACAAGTTGCATGTCTTCAAACGAAACGAGTCATGACTTATGCCTGTTTGAAGTTTGAATTTTCAGACGCTTCGTATAGCGCCCCCCTTTGGCCAATTGGAATAAAATTGGTTTCAGTGATACTTTGACTAACCCTCCACATCTTTGCCAAATGCCATGAACGTGTAACTTTGCATGTATGATTTAGAGGCCGAAGAATAATTTGCATAAAACCGCAACATATATTGAATTATTAAAAAATCATTATTTAACGTACAAACTTCTCACCACATAGCCTGTGTAGATATAGGTTCAAAGTTCATGTGAAAAAAAGTTTCGTGCACTTGACGCGAAAATCCCAGGAGGAGATAGATTTTTACTGTTTTTCATATAATTCCGAATTGTGGGAGACCTAAAGGTCAGAGGTCAAAAGTTAGAGGGTAAAAGTTGTTCGGCATGAGGAGACGCATACGTGTATACAGGTTTCATGGCTGTACCTAAAACACAGCATGAGCTATACCTGTTCAAAGATCGCACTTTCGAAGGCTTCCTACAGCGCCACCATTTGGCCGATTGCTATAGAAAATGATAGCACACTTCGCCACTGTAAACTGAACACATTGATGTTTTTATTTTCATTTTCTCACTAAGTATGTAGGAGTAGAAAGGAACCGAAAATCCCGTCTACTTACTAGATAAACAAACTAGAAAAATATTGTTCCTTCGAAACAATTGTGGGCTCGCTTCAAGCCAGAAAACAATGGCTATAAAAGCACAAAATGTCAAGATCGCAGGCATTGCTCTCTTTGACGTTACTGACGTCAAAGATTGGTCCATTTTGTTCCAAAAATGTGTTGTGCAAAGGTTGACCCGCTGGTGGCGCTATAACAGGCCAATGTGAGAAGGTTGGTATCTATTGGGAATGTGCTTGCAAGATTTCACGCACATCCCAGGCTGTGTTCATGATTTGAGGTGTTTTTGGCTTTGGACACTTTATCGCTGCTTGCAGCTATATTTAGGGCCCGAGCACACACAGTGTGTGAGGACCCTATTGTATTTGCAAAGATTATTATTCTTCCGCCGAATGAATCGTGTTTTTGAGCCGCAAAAGTACTCCAAAAGTTGCGCAACTTTGCACACACATCACAAGTGGCGAAAAATTTCGTATTTAAAAAAAATCAAAAGGGGGCGTGGCCTAATGGCTCAATAGCGCCCCCTACAAAACTTCGTGCCTCAAGCCCCACCATACGGATTCACCTACACGTACGAAAATCGCTACACACCTGTATCATGTCCGGACTCAAAAAAAAGTCTATTGGCGCCACTTCCGAAACCAAACAGGAGGTCAGCCATTTTGACTAATTAGTGGCGTTTTGGTGTATTTTTGGCCGTTTTCACGTGTCGCACTTTAACGAACTCCTCCTAGGGAGTTAATCGGATCAACTTCACATTCGCTCGGCATACTCAAGACACCTTACCGATGAAAAGTTATCAAAATCGTGAGTTTTCGGAAAACGGCGTGCCCGTGGCGAAGGGTCAAACTTCCTTCACCAAACAGGAAGTGCCCCCTCTTCTGATTGGTCCATACTTGATTGTTCCTTTTTTTGGCTGTTACTCATCAACCGTTTATCGTACAGAGTTGTGGCTGGTATCATATGACTTGACTATGAGTCCTTCACCTTAATTGGTTTAACTAAGCCCCGCCCCCTCTTCTGATTGGCCGAAACGTGATTGTTCCTTTTTTTGGCTGTTACTCATCAACCGTTTATCGCACAGAGTTGTGGCTGGTATCATATGACTTGACTATGAGTCCTTCACCTTAATTGGTTTAACTAAGCCCCGCCCCCTTTTCTGATTGGCCGAAACTTGATTGTTCCTTTTTTGGCTGTTACTCATCAACCGTTTATCGTACAGAGTTGTGGCTGGTATCATATGACTTGATTAAGAATCCTTAACCTTAATTGACGCTTCCTTCGCCAAACAGGAAGTGCCCTTCACCAAACAGGAAGTGCCTCTATAACTCATGAACCGTTTGTCGTACAGACTCGCGGCTGGTGTCATACTTTTTTTTTTTCTCAAAAAAATTTTTTTTCTCAAAGAAATCTTTTTTTCTCAAAGAAAATTTTTTCTCAAATTTTTTTTTCTCAAATTTTTTTTTCTCAAAAAATTTTTTTTCTCAAATTTTTTTTCTCAAATTTTCTTTTTCTCAAAATGTTTTTCTCAAAAAAAAAATTTTTCAATTTTTTTTTTCTCAAAAATTTTTTTTTCTCAAAAATTTTTTTTTTCTCAAAAATGTTTTTTTCTCAAAAAATTTTTTTTCTCAATTTTTTTTTAATTTAATGCTAATGCTAACAAATGCTAATGCTAACACATGCTAATGTTAACATGCTAATGCTAATGCTAACAAATGCTAATGCTAACAAATGCTAATGCTAACATGCTAATGCTAACAAATGCTAATGCTAATGCTAACACATGCTAATGCTAATGATAACAAATGCTTATGCTAATGCTAACACATGCTAATGCTAACACATGCTAATGCTAACAAATGCTAATGCTAACATGCTAATGCTAATGCTAACACATGCTAATACTGACAAATGCTAATGCTAATGCTAACACATGCTAATGCTAACAAATGCTAATGCTAATGCTAACACATGTTAATGCTAACACATGCTAATGCTAACACATGCTATGCTAATGCTAATGCTAACACATGCTAATGCTAACAAATGCTAACACATGCTAATAATAACAAATGTTAAAAAATGCTAATGCTAATGTTAACAAATGCTAATGCTAACACATGCTAATGCTAACAAATGCTAATGCTGATTCTTAAATTCTAATGCTAATTGGCTGCTACCCCTTGTGACGTGGGTAGATCTCCGAGGGCCCGGTCATTGCTGCTTGCAGCTTTAATTATTATTATTATTTTATAATTTTTTTGTGTGCACTTCATAGGCATGTTAGATAAAGGTCCTTAGATTGCGTGTAGAATGTTTCATGCAAATTGCAAAAAAAATCCTAGAATAAAAACGGGTTTAAGCGTTTTACAAACTGCTCAAAATTATATAGCGCCCCCCTTTGGCCATTTGGGGTAAGATTGGTTTCAGTGATATTTGAACTAACCCTCTACACTATTTTGTCATGAAAATGTGACTTTGCATGTATGTTTTAGAGGCAGAAGAATAATTTGCATAAAAATGCAATATTGTTTGAATTATTTAAAAAAGCATGTTTCAATGTTAAAGAAATCCGATCTGACAGATCTTTAGATATTGGTCCAAAGTTCACGTAAAAAAAGTTTTGTGCACGTGACGCGGAAATTCCAGAATAAAAGCGGGTTTACGCGTTTTACAAACTGCTCAAAATGGCGGAAAATTAAAGGGCGGAGCTTACTTAACAACGACACAGATGTCTTCCGCTTGAGTCAAAGCACGCGTGTAACAAGTTGCATGTCTTCAAACGAAACGAGTCAAGACTTATGTCCGTTTGAAGTTTGAATTTTCAAACGCTTCGTATAGCGCCCCCCTTTGGCCAATTGGAATAAGATTGGTTTCAGGGATATTTGGACTAACCCTCTACATGTTTGCCAAATGCCATGAAAGTAACACTTTGCATGTTTGATTTAGAGGCAGAATAATAATTTGCATAAAACCGCAATATGAATTGAATTATTAAAAATTAATGGTTTAACGTACAAACTTCTCACCACATAGACTGTATAGGTATTGGTCCAAAGTCCATGTGAAAAAAGTTTTGTGCGCTTAACTCAAAAATCCCAGGAGGAGATAGATTTTTACTGTATTTCATATAATTCAAAATTGTGGGAGACCTAAAGGTCAGAGGTCAAAAGTCAGAGGGTAAAAGTTGTTCGGCATGAGGAGACGCATACGTGTATACAGGTTTCATGGCTGTATGTATAACACAGCATGAGCTATACCTGTTCAAAGATCGTACTTTCGAAGGCTTCCTACAGCGCCACCATTTGGCCGATTGCTGTAAAAAGTAATAGCACACTTCCCTAGCCTAGTTCCAGACCCTGAATCGCTAGCCACACCCCTTTAATTTTTTTGTTTCGGCGATTCAGGTCTAGAATCGCTCTCAATGAGGAGGCCTGCCTCGGTTGAAAATCCAAACGGGCGAATCAGCGTCGTGAATCAGCGTCTTGTGATCAGCGTGGGTGGGGGTTTCCCAGAACTCATGTGTGTTTCCAAGTACACCAGCGCCGCCGCCGCACATCGTGTCGCGGTAAAATGCGGTAAATTGCGGTAAAATGCGATCGTATCGATCTCGCTATGAAACACCAGTAGCAGGCATGTTATGTTGTGTTTGATTACTAGTTCGTAGTGCTCCTATTCTGACTGTTTCTTTGGTTAGCAAGTAGCACTAGCAAGCAACATGTTAGCCACTAGCCAGCCAGGCACACATAACAACACTATGTCATGTGTTGGTCGGTGAACCAATCGCTGAACAGTGCCTCATTTTGGCAACGCCCATCCCTGCAAAAGCCGTGGGCGGAACTGACTTCAGACTGAATAATGAAGTGAAACGAAATGTCAATTCAGGCTGAGTGTCAGGCTAACACTTCCCCACTGTAAGCTGAACACATTGATATTTTTATTTTCATTTTCTCACTAAGTATGTAGGAGTAGAAAGGAACCGAAAATCCCGTCTACTTACTAGATAAACAAATAAATAAATAAATAATGACAATATCTAAAGTGTGCTCGCCAGGTACTGGCGAGCCCACAATGACAATATCTAAAGTGTGCTCGCCTTATAGGCGAGCCCACAATGACAATAACTAAAGTGTGCTCGCCTATAGGCGAGCCCACAATAATGACAATATCTAAAGTGTGCTCGCCTTATAGGCGAGCCCACAATTAATGTGAGAGATCGTCAGGTCATTTGCAGGTTAGACATTTATTTAAAACTTGAATATCTCAAAAGTAGTATTTCAGCATGGCATCATTCTATAAGCCATATCTTCAAAACTGTTGGGCAATCTCCACAACCAATATATCATTTTGTAGCTATGATCCCCAGCTTTCAAATGAAATGAAGAAATTAAAATGAATAAAAATCCAATGACTGGCTCCCAGCCAAATTGGGACACAAATGACAATATCTAAAGTGTGCTCGCCTTATAGGCGAGCACATATCCTTCTCTTTGCCTGCTTATACCCGCTTGGCTTCCACTCAGCCTGCCTGCTATTCCATCCTGCCCACACCATCCACTACACCACTCCTCAACTCCCAACAGCCATGCTCTACAAACAAACCTTATTAAAACTCACCTGATCTACGCCTGGGGTATTCTCAGTCTGAACCCCAACAACACTAACTTATAGTCTTTGCTGTTGGTGCAGAAACCTCATATCATCTCCTAACCTTTTGTGTTTGTTTTCGTAAATTAACACCCTATTTGATCATACTATAGTGTCACACAAAAGCATCACAAGTTACTTTTCCTGTTTTTGAATTTGAATCCTGAAAAGTAACAATTTAGAACATAATGAGGTTTCCTCCCGACAGAGACCATATGCAGAATAAATATGGCATGCGCTTGTTTTTCATGTTTGCTGTTTTACACAAATTGAAATGTTTTGTTCAAGTAATGAGCAAAATAGAAGGAATGCTTTGATAATTTTGCTGCAGCTTTTCCAAGTACCCTTTTCCTTCTTTTTTTTGCAATGCATTTATTATTATTATTTCTTTTTTTTTGTAAATCAAAGCTCTACATCCTACAAAAGTAGCGAAAATAGCAGATCTACAACCACACAGATGCGAGGTGTTGTGTGCTTGTAGATCGTCTATTTTAAATTTTTTTAATGCTTTTAATTTTAAACTAATACCAAGAAAAGGGTTTTGGACATACATGGTTTCCACCCGACAACGATGAAATGCAAATTGCAGTGGCCCCTCTGCATACAGGGATTGCATTGGTAGAATCTGTCCTCATACAGTAGGTAAAATAAAAGTGTGGCTGACCGTGCCCTAACAGTGTGTTTAAACGTCTATTTGGTTAAATGCAAATGTTCGGAAGGGAAGTTTTTTGAGAAAATTTGCAACCGCAGTCGAGATTAGGGGGAGCGGACATCATGACAAGCATCGGGGGGAGGGCGGGGAGCCGGGAGCGGAGAGAGAGAGAGGGAGAGAGAGAGAGAGAGAGAGAGAGAGAGAGAGAGAGAGAGAGAGAGAGAGAGAGAGATTGTCTGGGAAACAGCATCCCCCCTCCCTATTAAACCCGGGTATAAAAGGATGTATTGTTTCCACATTTTGACCTCCAGCTGTATATGTTTATGATGTAGAATATAAAACATAGCTCTTGCCTCGCTGTTCTTTATCCTGACTGTATTCTGAAATGACATGTTCATATAATACTGATAAAACACAAACAAACAACCAGGCTGGGTCATGTAATGAGGAGAGGAATGTAGCTACACAGTATGTTCATCACACAACATGTTCAAACAGCCACAGATATAAAGATATTTGTAATCATGGCCCGGTACCATGGAAAAACAAACACTCAGGTATTTGTGGCCAGGAAAGTACCGTGGTTGGTTTCCTTAGAGGAACTATGAACTCATCCCTTGCTAAATGGTAGAACTCTCACCCAGAGGCAGAGCGTGAGAGAGGCTGATAAAGAGGTGTCTGAGAATGCATTCTCTGAATAAACCAACATATTGAATTTCATATTCTCTCCTCATATTTGGCATTGTGTCAGCTTCTGCACCTGTGTATTTATCTGAAATGCTCTACGGGTATGTGCCTCTTAGGTCCTCTGGCACCGGTCTCTTAGAGTTGTTCCACACAAGGAATGCATCACCGGGGAATTCCACCTCCCCGGGTGGACCTCTATGTCTCCACACGGCCCTGTGTAGAAAAGATTCTCTGCCCACATGACAACGGCAAAACGCTATAAACCCCTGTTAAAAAAGCCTGCGTCCCCTGTTCTCATCACAGCACAGCTACAGTATATCTATAGGCTATGTGACTATGCCATTGTCCAAGTTTCACAATCTTCAACACGTTAACATGCACAATCTCTAATTGTGCATAAATTGGAGAGTATGTTTTCGTCTCCGTCCGTCCGTCCGTCCGTCCGTCCGTCCGTCCGTGCGTCCGTGAGTGCGTCTGTGCGTCCTCGAAGTTTGTTACCACCTAATCTCAGTCGTCGTGGCCCGGTCGCTGCCAAAATGAGCACACACACTCCCTGGATGCCAATTCAGAACATTTTTCAAATGGGCCTGTTCTAGCGCCACCATGAGGCCGATGTTTGCAAAACACATTTCTGTACACTACTCTTACAGATTTTGTACAAAAATCACACAAATCGGTAGACAGTATCTCTACAGTCATGTGATCGACATGGATCTGTCCGATTTTCCATATTCCATCCTGATTGGCTAAAACTGGCTTCCAAAGTTTGTACGTCCGTCCGTGCCTCCGTGCCTCTGTGCCTCCGTGCGTGCCTCCGTGCGTCCTCACAGTTTGTTACCACCTAATCTCAGTCGCCATTGGCCCAGTCGCTGCCAAAATGAGCACACACACTCCCTGGATGCCAATTCAGAACCTCTGACCCACATTTTTCAAATGGGCCTGTTCTAGCGCCACCATGAGGCCGATGTTTGCAAAACACATTTTTGTACACTGCTCTTACAGATTTTGTCCAAAAATCGCAGAAACTGGTAGACAGTATCTCTACTGTCATGTGATCGACATGGATCTGTCCGATTTTCCATATTCCATCCTGATTGGCTAAAACTGGCTTCCAAAGTTTGTAGGACTGGTCCGTTTTGAACAAAATGCCTCAAATCACTAACACAGCATGCAATTATCGTGAAATGTTACATGCACATTCCCACTAGGCCAAGGAAGAAATGGCACTTAATTTTTTTAAATCAGCCTCATGGTGGCGCTATAACAGGTCGATTCGTGTTTTTACCTATAACTCCACCGATCAGTGTCAAACTATTTACGCGCACTCCCTAGAGGCCAAAGAAAAACCTTTGCCCTGCATTTTTCACATCATTCTTTTACAGTGCCACCTGGAGGCCGACTTGTAAAACACATTTTTGGACATTACTCCTTCAGATTTTATCCAAAAACTAGAAAAATATTGTTCCTTCGAAACAATTGTGGGCTCGCTTCAAGCCAGAAAACAATGGCTATAAAAGTACAAAATGTCAAGATCGCAGGCAGTGCTCTCTTTGACATTACTGATGTCAAAGATTGGTCCATTTTGTTCCAAAAATGTGTTGTGCAAAAGTTGACCCGCTGGTGGCGCTATAACAGGCCAATGTAAGAAGGGTGGTATCTGTTCCTTGACCTATTGGGAATGTGCTTGCAAGATTTCACGCACATTGCAGGCTGTGTTCATGATTTGAGGTGTTTTTGGCTTTGGCCACTTTATCGCTGCTTGCAGCTATATTCATTTTTTTGTGTGTGTGCACTTCATAGGCATATTAGATAAAGGTCCTTAGATTGTGTGTAGAACGTTTCATGCAAATTGCAAAAAGAAATCCTAACAGGTTTAAGCGTTTCACAAACTGCTCAAAATGATATAGCGCCCCCCTTTGGCCAATTGGGGTAAGATTGGTTTTAGTGATATTTGGACTAACACTCTACATCTTTGCCAAATGCCATGAACATGTTACTTTGCATGTATGATTTAGAGGCAGAAGAATAATTTGCATAAAACTGCAATATTCATTGAATTTATTTTAAAAAGCATGTTTCAATTTTAAAGAAATCCGATCTGACAGATCTTTAGATATCGGTCCAAAGTTCACGTAAAAAAGGTTTGTGCACGTGGAGCGAAAATTCCAGAATAAAAGCGGGTTTACGCGTTTTACAAACTGCTCAAAATGGCGGAAAATCGAAGGGCGGAGCTTACTTAACAAAGACACAGATGTCTTCCGCTCGAGTCAAAGCACGCGTGTAACAAGTTGCATGTCTTCAAACGAAACGAGGCATGACTTATGCCCGTTTAAAGTTTGAATTTTCAAACGCTTTGTATAGCGCCCCCCTTTGGCCGATTGGAATAAAAACCGCAATATGTATTGAATTATTAAAAAATAATGTTTCACTTTAAAAGAAATCCGACCAGACAGTTTGACCGTATTGGTCCAAAGTTCATGTGAAAAAAGTTTTGTGCGCGTAACGAAAAAAACCCAGGAGGAGATAGATTTTTACTGTTTTTCATATTATTCCGAATTGTGGGAGACCTAAAGGTCAGAGGTCAAAAGTTAGAGGGTAAAAGTTGTTCGGCATGAGGAGACGCATAAGTGTATACAGGTTTCATGCCTGTACCTCAAACACAGCATGAGCTATACCTGTTCAAAGTTCGCACTTTCGAAGGCTTCCTACAGCGCCACCATTTGGCCGATTGCTATAGAAAATAATAGCACACTTCGCCACTGTAAACTGAACACATTGATGTTTTTATTTCCATTTTCTCACTAAGTATGTAGGAGTAGAAAGGAACCGAAGATCCCGTCTACTGATTGCCTGCCTGCCTATAAATAAATAATGACAATATCTAAAGTGTGCTCGCCTTATAGGCGAGTCCACAATAATAACTCTTTGAGACTTCTCTTTAAATGCAGGAAATAATATGTTTATTATAGGTATGCAAGATAGCTTTTAGCGTGATATTCAGGTAAAAGTTGTACAAAATCATATAATTGTCTCAAATATATAATGCCAAATTAATAATTTGATTACATAGTTAACCTCAAATATACCACAACAGAGATCTTACATAAGTGGATACAACTATTCATCCAATTAACCCTTAGATGCATAAGTGGGGTCAAAAATTACCCAAGGGGTTGTTATTCTTCAAAATCTTTAAAAGTAAATGTGTTAATATTTTCATATTCCAGGTATACCTCATAAAACATGTTTGTGACATGAGGCCATTTGCATTTTTATTTATTCTTTCATTAATTTTAAGAAATTACAGTTTTTGTATCACTACCCCACTCTTCCATGAGTGGGGTAAAAAATGACCCCAATTGAAAATCAATGTGTTTTTGCAATAAACTACTTTGCTCTCACACATGTAGGGGAATACTGGGTGTCTTGCATACTGTCATATTGGGGCATCAAGGGGTCATACTGCATACTCCACTGCTGTCCCTCTTGACAAGCCAATATAGTGCTTGGCTCAAGTACACTTGGTTCAGGTTCACCATCCAATCCAACATCCTGCTCTACACTTTCAGGCCCTTGCTCCTCCTCAGTGTCACTGCTGACTTCACTCTTTGTCTAATTGCCTCGCCTAATCTATCTATCCTCTCATCTAAACTTCCTGCTCATCCTTCTTCAATTCTAGCCAGTACCATATCTAATATTATCTCCTGATCAGTTGGGTACATGACATTATTGGGGCCCTGGAATGGCCATCGCACCAATCCTAACTACACTTTCAGACCCTTGCTCACCTTGCACCGCCCGTTGCTCTATAATGTCCCAGCTGTTGGATAGTTATTTAAACATTTAAGCATAATAACATTGTTGTTCATTCTTTCTTGTTACATGAATGCATCTCTCAGCCCATCATCTATCTCCTCTGCTCGTTTTGTTGACAGGAAATGACAGTTTCGATTTGCACAACCACAACCACAAGACTGTCTTCCGTCTTCATTGGTTTAGCAGACATAATAGTTACTTCATGTACAATGTGTTTATTGATCTTTCTTCTTTTAATAATCCTAATAATTGCCAGCCAATGTATGAATCCCACAAGTTCTCAGAGCTTATTTGTTTTGATGAAAGATTAATGGCTGTTTTTTTTAGTGGCACCAGAAAACCATGCCCACTGCTATGCCCTATCATCGTGATCTGATCTACCAGTAGATCACAAAGGCTGTGCAGGTAGACCAGGGGCGGGTTCCTCAGCTAGGCATTTTTGCTAAATGGAAAGCTGAGTAGCAGTTGAGTTTTACTATTGACAAGAACTGAACGCAAATAAGGGAAAATATTCCCATAGATGATAATAATAATAATAATAACTCTTTGAGACTTCTCTTTAAATGCAGGAACTAATACATTTATTATAGGTATGCAAGATAGCTTTTAGCGTGATATTCAGGTAAAAGTTGTACAAAATCATATAATTGTCTCAAATATACAATGCCAAATTAATAATTTGATTACATAGAATAAATATACCACAACTCAAATATACCACAACAGAGATCTTACATAAGTGGATACAACTATTCATCCAATTAAAGTCGAAAATTAAAGAGTTAGTACAAAGTTCAATTGATTAATAAAACCTTCTTAAAAAACTCACCCTAGTACACTTCTATCAGAGTGCCTCTCATCATTTTATATCAGGGGCGGGTTCCTCATCTAGGCATTTTTGCAAAATGGAAAGCCGAGTAGCAAACAAAGCTATTCCTAAAATACATGATATACGTTTACTTTTCCAAATATGCTTCCCAACGTGTAACATTATTACACTATAATCAAGTGAATCAATTATATTAGTTTACTGTCATGAAACTGTACCTTTTCCTATGGAATACTTCTAATAAATAGGCTAGGTCAAGCTCGGGACCCTCCTTGCCCATCGGCCCCCACTGACCGTTGCGCTCAGGGTCCCTGGGAAAGCCTCCGGAAAAAACAATAATAATAATAATAATTAATGATGACATTTTAAAGTATTGCAAACCAAATAAAGTGATATTTGTGTTTAGTTACTGTACATTTTGTTTTATTATGGTAATAACATTGAGAGCTTCTGCTCTGCTGGCCGCACTGCATGTAGCTGCTCTGAAAGCTTAGTGCAGTCTAAAACCCGCCCACTCTATGTATCCGGTACTTTCCACACACATAGGCTACACACATTTTTTGCACGCGCACAAGGGCCTCTTTATGTCCCCTTGCCCTGGGGCCTCATGTCATATAAATCCGGGCCTGCCCCTATATAGTTTTTCATTTCAACCAGAATTCCCCCATATGTGTGCCCCATAACAGGATGCCAAGTGTGTGGTAATCCATTCTTCTGTCTTGTCTGTACACGTCTCTTCACCTTAGTACAAACGACCCACAAATAATATTTTGCATCCAGCATTTTAGCAGTGCAAAGATGATCATCTCCAAATTGCTCTAAAGTTAAGGGTAAACACTAGGGTTGAAAGGCTGATTTGAAAGCCAGGTCTTTCGACCTCCGTGCCTCCGTGCGTCCTCACAGTTTGTTACCACCTAATCTCAGTCGCCATTGGCCCAGTCGCTGCCAAAATGAGCACACACACTCCCTGGATGCCAATTCAGAACCTCTGACCCACATTTTTCAAATGGGCCTGTTCTAGCGCCACCATGAGGCCGATGTTTGCAAAACACATTTTTGTACACTGCTCTTACAGATTTTGTCCAAAAATCGCAGAAACTGGTAGACAGTATCTCTACTGTCATGTGATCGACATGGATCTGTCCGATTTTCCATATTCCATCCTGATTGGCTAAAACTGGCTTCCAAAGTTTGTAGGACTGGTCCGTTTTGAACAAAATGCCTCAAATCACTAACACAGCATGCAATTATCGTGAAATGTTACATGCACATTCCCACTAGGCCAAGGAAGAAATGGCACTTAATTTTTTTAAATCAGCCTCATGGTGGCGCTATAACAGGTCGATTCGTGTTTTTACCTATAACTCCACCGATCAGTGTCAAACTATTTACGCGCACTCCCTAGAGGCCAAAGAAAAACCTTTGCCCTGCATTTTTCACATCATTCTTTTACAGTGCCACCTGGAGGCCGACTTGTAAAACACATTTTTGGACATTACTCCTTCAGATTTTATCCAAAAACTAGAAAAATATTGTTCCTTCGAAACAATTGTGGGCTCGCTTCAAGCCAGAAAACAATGGCTATAAAAGTACAAAATGTCAAGATCGCAGGCAGTGCTCTCTTTGACATTACTGATGTCAAAGATTGGTCCATTTTGTTCCAAAAATGTGTTGTGCAAAAGTTGACCCGCTGGTGGCGCTATAACAGGCCAATGTAAGAAGGGTGGTATCTGTTCCTTGACCTATTGGGAATGTGCTTGCAAGATTTCACGCACATTGCAGGCTGTGTTCATGATTTGAGGTGTTTTTGGCTTTGGCCACTTTATCGCTGCTTGCAGCTATATTCATTTTTTTGTGTGTGTGCACTTCATAGGCATATTAGATAAAGGTCCTTAGATTGTGTGTAGAACGTTTCATGCAAATTGCAAAAAGAAATCCTAACAGGTTTAAGCGTTTCACAAACTGCTCAAAATGATATAGCGCCCCCCTTTGGCCAATTGGGGTAAGATTGGTTTTAGTGATATTTGGACTAACACTCTACATCTTTGCCAAATGCCATGAACATGTTACTTTGCATGTATGATTTAGAGGCAGAAGAATAATTTGCATAAAACTGCAATATTCATTGAATTTATTTTAAAAAGCATGTTTCAATTTTAAAGAAATCCGATCTGACAGATCTTTAGATATCGGTCCAAAGTTCACGTAAAAAAGGTTTGTGCACGTGGAGCGAAAATTCCAGAATAAAAGCGGGTTTACGCGTTTTACAAACTGCTCAAAATGGCGGAAAATCGAAGGGCGGAGCTTACTTAACAAAGACACAGATGTCTTCCGCTCGAGTCAAAGCACGCGTGTAACAAGTTGCATGTCTTCAAACGAAACGAGGCATGACTTATGCCCGTTTAAAGTTTGAATTTTCAAACGCTTTGTATAGCGCCCCCCTTTGGCCGATTGGAATAAAAACCGCAATATGTATTGAATTATTAAAAAATAATGTTTCACTTTAAAAGAAATCCGACCAGACAGTTTGACCGTATTGGTCCAAAGTTCATGTGAAAAAAGTTTTGTGCGCGTAACGAAAAAAACCCAGGAGGAGATAGATTTTTACTGTTTTTCATATTATTCCGAATTGTGGGAGACCTAAAGGTCAGAGGTCAAAAGTTAGAGGGTAAAAGTTGTTCGGCATGAGGAGACGCATAAGTGTATACAGGTTTCATGCCTGTACCTCAAACACAGCATGAGCTATACCTGTTCAAAGTTCGCACTTTCGAAGGCTTCCTACAGCGCCACCATTTGGCCGATTGCTATAGAAAATAATAGCACACTTCGCCACTGTAAACTGAACACATTGATGTTTTTATTTCCATTTTCTCACTAAGTATGTAGGAGTAGAAAGGAACCGAAGATCCCGTCATATTGGGGCATCAAGGGGTCATACTGCATACTCCACTGCTGTCCCTCTTGACAAGCCAATATAGTGCTTGGCTCAAGTACACTTGGTTCAGGTTCACCATCCAATCCAACATCCTGCTCTACACTTTCAGGCCCTTGCTCCTCCTCAGTGTCACTGCTGACTTCACTCTTTGTCTAATTGCCTCGCCTAATCTATCTATCCTCTCATCTAAACTTCCTGCTCATCCTTCTTCAATTCTAGCCAGTACCATATCTAATATTATCTCCTGATCAGTTGGGTACATGACATTATTGGGGCCCTGGAATGGCCATCGCACCAATCCTAACTACACTTTCAGACCCTTGCTCACCTTGCACCGCCCGTTGCTCTATAATGTCCCAGCTGTTGGATAGTTATTTAAACATTTAAGCATAATAACATTGTTGTTCATTCTTTCTTGTTACATGAATGCATCTCTCAGCCCATCATCTATCTCCTCTGCTCGTTTTGTTGACAGGAAATGACAGTTTCGATTTGCACAACCACAACCACAAGACTGTCTTCCGTCTTCATTGGTTTAGCAGACATAATAGTTACTTCATGTACAATGTGTTTATTGATCTTTCTTCTTTTAATAATCCTAATAATTGCCAGCCAATGTATGAATCCCACAAGTTCTCAGAGCTTATTTGTTTTGATGAAAGATTAATGGCTGTTTTTTTTAGTGGCACCAGAAAACCATGCCCACTGCTATGCCCTATCATCGTGATCTGATCTACCAGTAGATCACAAAGGCTGTGCAGGTAGACCAGGGGCGGGTTCCTCAGCTAGGCATTTTTGCTAAATGGAAAGCTGAGTAGCAGTTGAGTTTTACTATTGACAAGAACTGAACGCAAATAAGGGAAAATATTCCCATAGATGATAATAATAATAATAATAACTCTTTGAGACTTCTCTTTAAATGCAGGAACTAATACATTTATTATAGGTATGCAAGATAGCTTTTAGCGTGATATTCAGGTAAAAGTTGTACAAAATCATATAATTGTCTCAAATATACAATGCCAAATTAATAATTTGATTACATAGAATAAATATACCACAACTCAAATATACCACAACAGAGATCTTACATAAGTGGATACAACTATTCATCCAATTAAAGTCGAAAATTAAAGAGTTAGTACAAAGTTCAATTGATTAATAAAACCTTCTTAAAAAACTCACCCTAGTACACTTCTATCAGAGTGCCTCTCATCATTTTATATCAGGGGCGGGTTCCTCATCTAGGCATTTTTGCAAAATGGAAAGCCGAGTAGCAAACAAAGCTATTCCTAAAATACATGATATACGTTTACTTTTCCAAATATGCTTCCCAACGTGTAACATTATTACACTATAATCAAGTGAATCAATTATATTAGTTTACTGTCAT